>NC_142940.1:22266220-22341220 GCF_046866305.1 Octopus bimaculoides
ATATATGCACATATATTCACATATGTTGAATAGAACAAATCACTTCAAATAGTGAAAATAATATATATGTATATAAATATATGAGTGTATTCGTATACGCTAATATATACGTGCGTGTATGGATACATATACTATATGCACATCTCCTCACTGATATATATATATATATATATATATATATATATATATATATATATATATATATATGTACCTATATATATCTACATATATATATATGAACATATATATATATATATATATATATATATATATATATATATATATATATATATACGTACTTATATGTATGTATATATATATATATATATATATATATATATATATATATATATATATATACGTACTTATATATGTATATATATATATATATATATATATATATATATATATATGAACACATATATACATGTATTTATATATCTGTATATATATATATATATATATATATATATATATATATATATATATATATATATATATATATATATATATATACATACTTACACACATATACAATCGTATACTCTGATGTATCTTTTTCGCTTTGATAATTTTTTTCAACTACGGTTGTATGTTATATTCGTATTGTGATCATTCAATAACAAGAAATGTTTCTTTAATTATTTTAATTATATGTTTGCTACATAAGTTGATTCATTTATTTGATTTACGTTCAGAATTAACAGAAACAAAATCCAAAATTTATGCTTCTCACCAGAGATCGTTGACACTTTCGTGTCCAAGATTGTATTAGTATTTTGATTCTTGTTCTATTTTCGGATTTCATCCCATTACAAGAAGTTCCATTCAAGATTCAGTTAGAGGTATTTGTTTCCTTGTAGAAACACAGTATCTACGCGGATGTAATTTCTGCCTATGTATGTTTGTTGCGATATGACAGTACTTTCAAAGAAAAATGGACGTCGGCGATACGTATACACTAATTTTACATGTGTGTGTGTGTGTGCGAATATGTATGTATATATATACATACGCATACACACATATATACAGATAGATAGATAGATAGATAGATAGATAGATAGATAGATAGATAGATAGATATGAAATTAGTATACATTTATACACAACAGAGGTGACCCTAACAGGAAACCTTACATACTAAAAAGTGCAGTCAAAGCCCAAACAACAGTTAAGAGTAATTACAAAGTGGATGACTGCTCCTTTTAGCATGTAAGGTGTCCTCTTAGGGTCACCTCTTTTGTGTATAAATGTACACTAATCTTATATGAAAAATATGTTGTCTATTGACCATTTTATGCATGCTAGCCACTGGTAGAGAATTTCTCTAATTTTCCTACCCTATATAAATTGATAGATATGCAGACAGACAGACCGACCGATAGATAGATAGATAGATAGATAGATAGATAGATAGATAGATAGATAGATAGATAGATAGATAACATATTTTTAGAGCAAATAGATGATTGACAATAATATTTCAAATTATTTTGTATAATGTATGCATGTATGTATGCATGTATGCAGATACGTATATATGTCTGTATGTAGGTAGGTAGGTAGGTAGATATGTAGGTAGGTAGGTAGGTAGGTGGGTAGGTGGGTGGGTGGGTGGATAGGTGGGTAGGTTAGTAGGTAGGTAGGTATGTGGGTAGGTAGATAGGTGGGTGGGAGGGTGGGTAGGTGAGTAGGTAGGTAGGTAGGTAGGTCGGTAGGTAGGTAGGTATGCATGCATGCATACACATTTCACAACATATTGAAGTATTTGCGAGAATATCGATATGATCTGGACAATGAAAGTACGAAAATGCAAAAAAGCCTTTTGAAACTGACTTTTGAATCTGTAATTATCATCATTATCACCACCAATGCCATGAGATATGATTGGGATATGATACAATGTCTCTTTGTCAGGTATGATAGTTATTCCCAACACACCAACCTCCAAAACACTGCATTATCTGATAAAACACAATCGTATCAAGGTCAATGAATTAAAAGGAAGTTAATCCTCATTTACGATATTTCTTTACTTGTGCTTCAGATATACAATAGTTTGTCATTGAAATAGAGCAGAAGCCTACGTAAATTTTGAACATCCCGTGTAATTCTGCACAAGATTTGCTTTAATATAAGAACTAGTTCTATCTTCCCTATATAATGAAAACCATTTCATATGTGATTAGAGAGCTTTGATTAAATACGGTTTCCACGCCTATGTGTCATTATAAATCTTTAATCACACTCGAGACCAATCTATCCTTTCCCTCTCTTTCTCTATTTTTCACTCCCTCGCTTTCTCAGACCATACATATATATGCGCGCGCGCAAACGTGTGTGTCTGTAATCCTCCTGTGGTCTAAGTCTGCCATCCATCTTTTCAATTGTTCGATAATTAAAGTATCAATCTTGCACTGGGAGCATTTCTCATTCATTCGTTCTTTCTGTACGACAGATGTTCTCGCTTTCACGAAAAACTTGGCTATGATCAAATGTGAATAGGGCTGGGATCTGGCATGTCAAAGACGATATAACCACAACTGTGAGTGTTTCTGTTTCAATTTTATTGAAATAAGTAGAGTTTACATTATATAATCTTAAGCATATATATATATATATATATATATATATATAAAATATAATATAATATAGTATATTATATTATATTATATCTTATTATATTATGTTATATTATATTTAAGCTCATACGCACACATCTGGCTATCAAGTATTCGAAGTTCTAGAAGAACCTCAATTTTCTTGGAGCTGTATGATAAAACTCATTGCTTGTTCATGCGTAACCATGAAGTCCTGAACATTATTAGTATGTAAACTTTTCTAAGTTATGTTGCAAGGTGTTCTCTTCATTGCCTTCCTTGTTATTAAGTGATATAACTATGAGAGTTGCATTGTACACTCAGCTGGGTATTTGTTACCCACGCTACTTTGTTTCAACACACACCAACGTAGATGTATACATACATGCATAAATTCATATGTATACATACATACGTTCACATTCACACACACACATACACAGACACATAAACCTGCACACGTGCACACGATATATATATACGGGGGTTGGACAAAATAATGGAACACCTAGCATCATAGCATCATAATTTTGAAATATCTATAAAACCATCGAAAGCTGGTGAATTATGTTTTTTTTTTACTTATTATTAGTGTTGCTCAATATGTTTTTGCTACAAATGCTGTTTCTTTTCAGATATCATCAGAAAAAAGTAATTAAAATTCATTAAAATGACAGATCTAGCGGACTTTCAAACAAGTCAAACTGTTGGTGCTAGTATGGCAGGTGATAGCGTAACAAAAACAACCGAAATGTTTGGTGTATCAAGAAGTACTGTCTCGAAAGTAATGACAGCCTTTGAGAAAGAGGAGAAAACCTCCTCGTCGAAACAAAACTCCGGAAGAAAGCTAAAACTTTCAGATTAGGACCGTTGGACTCTTACGCGAGTTGGTAAAGAAAGGATTACAAAAGTACAGCTCCCAAAATTATTGCAGAGCCTCATGACCACTTCGAGAACCCATTTTCTACAAAAACTGTTCGATGGGAACTGCAAATAGCTGAATTTCACGGGGGGACCACAATCAGAAAATCACTACTTTCAAAAACAAACGTTGCAAAGCGTTTAGAGTGGAGTGAAAACTTACAGAATTGGTCCCTAGAGTAATGGAAGAATGTTATTTTCTAGGGCGAGTCATCCTTTATCTTATTTCCGACCACCGTCCGATTATACGTGTGTAGACAGCCAAAAGAAGCATTTGACACAAACTGCCTTCTTCCAACTGTTAAACATGGAGGAGGATCTGTGATGATCCGGGGGGGGGGGGGGGGCTATATCCTGGAAATCCGCCGGCCCAATGGTTTCCCTTCATGGCAGAATTAATAGTCAAGACTATTTAAGCATTTTATCAAATCAAATTCATCCTATGGTTGCGGAACTATTTCCTGAAGGAGACGCAATCTTTCAGAATGATAATGCACCAATTCACACAGCTAAAATTTGTTACTGAATGGCATGAGGAACATTCTATTGAAGTTGAACATCTTATCTGGCCACCACAGTCCACAGATCTCAATATTATTGAACATTTACGGTGCATTTTAGAAAAACAAGTAAGGAGTCGATATCTTCCACCATCATCACTACAACAACTGGAAGCTGTTTTAGCTGAAGAATGGAGAACAATTCAAACTTTGTACGAGTCCATACCACATAGAATTCAAGGTGTAATTACTGGCAAAGGCGGTCCTACCCCATATTAAAATAATTGTATTTGAAATTTTAAGGTGTTTCCATTATTTAGTGGAACCCCTATATATATATATATATATATATATATATATATATATATATATATATATATATATATATATATATATATATACATATATATATATCATGTTGCAGCCTAAGGCTGTGGTCATGCTGGATCACCGCCGGTATGTATATATATATATATATATATATATATATATATATATGCGTGTGTATATGTATGTGTGTGTGTGTATGTGTGTGTGTGTGTGTGTGTGTGTGCGTGTGCGTGTGAGTGTGCGCGTGCACGTTCGCGTGTCTCTGCATGTGTCTCTATATCTAATTATCGATACTCCCTAGGCCAAATACTTAGGAATGTTACTTCAGAGGCATGTCATCTCGGATTTGTTCCTTGCCTCGTAGCATGTTGATCATGTTTCTTTTATTATAGATTCTGGATTGACATATTGGTGAAATATTCACGGTAACTGAGAAGTGCTCATTTGATTCAAAAGACTAATGGACTCAACATTTAATCTAAAAGACCAATCATTCCGCACTTTATGCGGTATCATTCTGTCCGTTAACTACACATAGGTCTGTGCAACATTCTATTGGTGACACTACAATCAAATGTATAAGTAGTTTAGTTGATAGAATAACAGGAATATTCAGCGTCAGAACCGATGAAGAATCCATAAAAAGATATGTCTATATATCGTTGTGGTGTATGTGTAAATGTGTGAGACTGTATATAATAGCATATTTGTCAATAAAATCATAGATACAAAATATAATTATGAACGATTGAGTGGGAAAATGCCACTGAAGAAGTATTCAAAATTTGGCTAAAAGGCGTGAAAGAATAAAACAATTAAGAACGACTACTAGTATGGGAGGATTCTCTGCATGGATATTTACTAAGATATAAATTGCATTCAGCAAATGACGTCATGCAGTACGATTGGTCAATATTCTTTCGCTTTCTGGCCAACCTTAATATTATTGGAAATCCGGAATTTTATTTATAGAATTCTATTTAGTTACTACTTGAAATCTTATTAGAATTGTTCTTCAAATCGTTCCCAACTTCGGATGTCAATAAAATGCTTTAGTTGTTTCTATATATGATTGGGTCGATAAATTCTGTTCAGAAATTTCCCGTTTGCACCAGCATTTCATATATTATGATATTATTTACCACAATTTCAGATACATTGAAAAGCTAATGGTTGGATCTCTCCCACCATATTTTCTTCTCCTCTCCTATTTGTACTTCTTTCATTCATTTTTTTCTTCATCGCCACTTTTCTTCTTCCTTTTTTTCTTCGATGAATGAATTTGTGGTATTAAATTACATATCTTGCTGCTCAGTGTTTAAATTCTACAACGGCAGGTTTTGTCTTCGCCCTTTTGGAACCCATTAAAAATGTAGCAGTGTTAGTGTCGATTGAAATCAGATCGAATTATTCAATTAATTTCCCTCCCAAAATGTTTCTGGATCGCAATTCGAAACTGTTACCATCCAGTACCTGTCTATGTGTGTGTGTGTATGTGTGTGTGTGTGTGTGTGTGTGTGTGTGTGTGTGTGTGTGTGTTTGTGCGTGTATGTGTATGTATTTATGCATTTATGCGTTTCAGCCAAGTGGCTGCGGTCATGCTGGAGTACCACCATGACTTTCGTCTTTATGCTGTGCTCTCTTCACGTTCCTTGCATGGCTCTTCTCCTCCACCTGATATAGTTCAATCAAGAGTTCTGATGGCACATCTGGTGTATAAGAGAATTTGACATTGCTGCCCTCAACTGTGTCTCATTTTGAGCCATTGGTTCGTCTGGTATCGTGGAGAGGAAAGTGTCGAGTTTTGTTTTGAAGACCTTTATACCCATGTTTTGCAGGTCTCTCAATTGTTTTGGCAGGGCATTAAAGAGCTGAGGTCCTCTGAAACCGAGGCCGTTGCAGTACCTTGTTCTTATGTAAGATGCAGTGGACGGTTCCCTTGGTACCATGCAGTGGCGACCTGTGCGGGCATTCGTGTAGAACTTGATGCCAAAGTTTGGTACCAGTCCTTCCAGAAAATATATATGTAAGTAAGTAAGTCAATATTTGGCATATTTATGCATATGGTTAGTAGTATCACGAAGCACTTTCACTGTTTTAGGCTACCTGATGTCATCCACAGTTTTGATGTAAATGTCGCTGGATCTTCCTCAGAAACACCTCAGTGTTCGTTGAGTTTATTGTGAATGAGGGAAACGGAAAATGGAATTCGCAGGAGTCTTTATTCAACACAATGACCGTTTCGACCCATCTTGCTTCGGTTCATTGCGGGTGGAATACTATACAACTGGGTTTTGTTACATCCTCCCGTGCAGAATACATCTCATCGAGTGTCTTGTTTTAAATAAGATACTCCACTAAATATACTCAGTTTGGCTTGGTATGTTGTCGTTGCCAGTAGGCTTGTGTGTGTGCGCGCGCGCGTGTCTGTGTGTCTGTGTGTCTGTGTGTGTGTGTGTGCGAGTGTGATTAAGTGTATGAGTGTTCATTCTTGTATCGGTGTGTGAATATATATATATGTATGTGTGTGTGTGTGCGTGTGTGTGTGAGTCAAAATATAGAGAACCTGTTATTTGAAAGTGCTTGTGAGTATGATGTGTATGTGTCAGAAAGAAAAGATGGTGGGGAATGGTGATATGTGTGTGTAAATCCGAAATGTGAATGTGGGGAGGAGGTGACGATGAGAATCTGGTGAATGTGGAAGCTGATAATGTGTATTGGAGACATGGTTGGATATGTAAGTGAACTGTAAAGGCTTTTCAATCGGTTGCTGTCTATGGCGAAAAATGATGTGTGGTGGGCATCATTGGAAAGACTGAACGCTGACACTTACTTCCTCGGTCAAGACTTCATCGGATTTTTTCAAGTCCTACTAGGGAGAGGGACGATCTTTCTTTGAAATCCTTGTAGATTTGTTGAAGTCACGAAAATGATCATCGTGACCCTGACGAATGAGTATTTTCAAAATATCTCGGTAAGTTGGAGAAAGAGAGCTAGAAAAGGGCCTTGAACTACAGTAGGGAAGTTAATTCAGGCTGTAGAGGATTACTCTTTCGGATAAGTTTAATAATGAATTTTAAAAGAAATGTTAAAAGGAAAACAACGGTAAATAATTTAGAAAATATATTTGAAGTATTTTCCAAAAAGTCATCGGTTGGCCACTTCGGGTATTGACACAAGTATTTCAAGTGAACAAGTTAATGAAAGGAAATATGCATACTTACTTTTGACGGTGCTGCATTATGTCACTGAGCGTCATGCTTAAAGCAGCCTAAATGAATAAATAACATAGTCTTTGGTGTCTGATGCTGTACGCTAATTTTTTTTTGACGAAATTAGTGTATGGATCAGCGCAGTGACCTAGCGAATTGTTAGCACACCGAGCAACAAAGCTCAGCGGCATTTCGTCAGTCTTTACGTTTTGACTTCAAGTTCTGCCGCGATCGACTTTGCTTTTTACCTTTTCAGATTCGATAAAATAAATAACAAGTGGGCACTGGAGTCGATGTAATTGACTTGCCCTCTCCCCACAAAGTGTCAGGTTTTGTGCCTATAGCAGAAAAAAAAATTAAAATCCAAATGTATAAGAGCTAGACAAGTTTGGGTGCATTTGCATATTTTGACCCAAAGTAGCTGTTGTGATAATACAATAATTAAAACAGTTTAAGGCAGCGAGTTGGCAGAAACGTTAGCACGCCGGGCGAAATGCTTAACGGTATTTCGTCTACCGTTATGTTCTGAGTTCAATTTCCGCCGAGGTTGACTTTGCCTTTCATCCTTTCGAGGTCGATTAAATAAGTACCAGTTACGCACTGGGGTGAATATAATCGACTTAATCCGTTTGTCTGTCTTTGTTTGTCCCCTCTGTGTATAGCCCCTTGTGGGCAGTAAAGAAATAGGTATTCTATCTGTCTTTACGTTCTGAGTTCAAATTCCGCCAAGGTCCACTTTGCTGTTCATCCTTTCGGGGTCGATAAATTAAGTACCAGTTGTGTACTGGTGTCGATCAAACGACTGGCCCCCTCTCCAAAAATTTTAGGCCTTGTGCCTAGAGTACGAAAGAATGATTAAAACTGTTTAATGCTGAAGATGAGTGAGTCGAAACCCATGTTATTGTAGTCGCGTATTATTTTACGAACCCAAATGCTCGGTAAGCAAAATAAACACCGGCATGATTTAACTCAAGAGCGTGAAATTAGTTATCGAAAATCATGCAACCAAATTGACTTCTGACTTTGTAATGTTCACTGCGTTGACAATTACAATAATGACTTTTAATACAAGCGTAAGGCAACATATTTATCGATTCGTGTTCTTGACTGATAATTATTTTATCAGAGATTTAATTCATCTCCACTATTTAAATAGTACTTAGTTTATCGACCCCGGAGAGGATATCATTATGATCGTCTGCGGTAAAATTTGAACTTAGAACACAAAATACTGTGCTATTTTTTTAATAACACTTCTGCACCTCCCATGCTGTCGATAAGAGTAAATACTAAAAAAGACTCTTTTGGATATATTCCAAGTAACATTCATTTATTCTTTTTCTTGTAGTGTCATTCTCTCCAGTGCTATGCCAAATATTTATTGATGTTGTTGTAGATATTGATTTGACTGCTTCAGGAGTGTGATGCATCCGTGCGTTTGATAATTGTTACCAATTAAAAACCAATCTGATGAACATAAGCGTCATTGGTTCATCTACGTTGATTGAGCAGAGGATAAAATGTGTATGAAACATCTGTTTCACATCTGTCAAGCGTATTTCACATCTGTTACGTGTGTTTATTGATATATTCCACAGGAGCCTCAGCTCGAAGCTGGCCATGTCACTTGGATATTATCCATTTTGCTGAAAATAGGATTGTTCGTGTAATTTTTCTTCTTATTTTTCTTTTATTTCGCAATGTGTTATTGCATAAAGATAGCCATGCAGTTAGGAAGATTGCTTCCAAACCGCATCGCCCGTATTCGACACTATCGCATAGCAAATTGAATCTTTTGGGTTATATCTTGTGAATTTTATTACGTGTGTGTGTGTTGTGAATTTTATTGTGCGTGTGTGTGTGTGTGTGTGTGTGTGTGTGTGTGTGTGTGTGTGTGTGTGTGTGTGTGTGTGTGTGTGGAATCGTTAGCATGCAGGGAAAAGTACTTGCCGATATTTCATCCGTCTTTACGTTCCGACTTCAAATTCCACTGAGTTCGACTTTGCCTTTCATTCTTTCGGGGTCTATAAAATACTCCTCGCATATTTTGTACAACAAATATACACAGATAAATGCATGCATTTTTATGTGCGTGTTAGAGAATTAAAGGCATATATTTGCAATATATGAAAGTGTAAATATATATATATATATATTTACAATGGACCAGTCACTGGATAAGTTTGGCACAGAAATGTTAACATAGAGTGGTGAATAAATCGATATATCGAATTTGAAGTCTCTGTCTCTTTTGAATATGAAAATGTTAAAGTTAAAAACCTTATAATATAAATATAAACTGTGAGAACGACCCTTAAGGAATCTGGTTAATGATCCCCTAAGGTAAGTTCTTATGCTATATTGGTAGCGGTTGCTACATCCTCTGGAAAATTATTATATATATATATATATATATATATATATATATATATATGTCTGTGTGTGTGTGTGTGTGTGTGTGTGCGTGTGTGTGTGTATGTATGTATGTATGTATGTATGCATGATCTAAACTAAGTTTCTCGAAAGTCTCTCTCTCTCGATTATGCAGAGTTCTTCAGAGATTGAAATACGAGGGAAAACTTTAATAAGCTTATTCACCCTACACACAAACAGACACACGCTCACAATTATGTAAATAGATTTACAACCGAAGCTGGGACAACATGAGGCACACTCGCTTTACGACAAAGTATATATGTAGATGTCATATTTTAGATGCGATTTCAAATTACTGGACAAAACTTTTAACACTGGAATATACTTTCCGCAGAGTAATTGCTGATCAAATATTATATATATATATATATATATATATATATATATATATATATATATATATATATATATATATATATATATATATATATATATATATATATATATATATATATATATATATATATATATATATATATATATATATATATATATATATATATATATATATATATATATATATATATATATATATATATATATATATATATATATATATATATATATATATATATATATATATATATATATATATATATATATATATATATATATATATATATATATATATATATATATATATATATATATATATATATATATATATATATATATATATATATATATATATATATATATGTATATATATATATATATGTATATATATATATATATATATATGTATATATATATATATATATGTATATATATATATATATATATATATGTATATATATATATATATATATATATATATATATATATATATGTATATATATATATATATATATATATATATATATATATATATATGTATATATATATATATATATATATATATATATATAGTTTTAGGGAAAAGAACCAAGTTTCATGAACTCATCGATGAAAATCCACTATCAAATATAGAAAAATTAATGATTAAAAGCACAATAAATTAGTATAATATAATACAAACTAAATATCATAAGATAAAGATAATAAAATGACTACACATGTTTCACAACTAATTTTCAAATAGAAAAGAAATTTAATTAATTTTAATCGATTTAAATTTCCTTTCTATTTGAAAATTAGTTGTGAAACACGTGTAGTCATTTTATTAACTTTATCTTATAATATTTACTTTGTATTATAATATACTAATTTATTGTGCTTTTAATTATTAATTTTTCTAAATGTGATAGTGGATTTTCATCGATGAGTTCATGATACTTGGTTCTTTTCCCTAAAACTATATATTTATATATTTTAATCTGTAAAGCACAATTCAATTTTAATTTTTTATAAATTGATTTTAATTGAGTTTTTACCTGTAATCTTGGATATGTACGTGTATGTATATACCTTCATCCACATGTACATATAGATACATTACTGGGTACATGACGTGGCAAAAGAACATGGACAAAATGGTAAACAAGGTGCAACAAACGAGCAGGCCACATAGAAACATCTCCTTCATCAGCTGCCACCATTAAAACCCCGGCGTTTCGAAGAATTAAGGCAGTACGCATCGTTATATATATATATATATATATATATATATATATATATATATATATATATATATATATATATACCGAACAGTGGTGGCCGAGACGGTAAGTGATGATGGTGATAATAAGCTGTGTGAAAGACAGTGCTGATGGTCGTGAACGGGAAGGAAGCGAAGTCAAAGCTATTGATGTTGGTGGCGACAGAAGTCTGAATGGTGTGTGTATGGCAGTTGTGGTGGTCATGTTGGTGTACTGTTGATGGTGATGGTTGAAAACAATCAACAGAAAGAGAGAGAGAGAGCGAAAAAGAGAGAGAAAAAAGAGGTTAAGTAGAAAAAATTGTACTGACCCACGAATGGGAAGAGGAAAAATGTTGTTTATCATGCATCTTTGTAATAAGTTACACGTTATATCATTGTTTTGGTGAAAATTGTTCATTGCTTGAAAAATCTTGGTCAAGTTTAATAAAATTTAATATGTACCCAATGCATGAAGTGTCATTTTTGTGCCCAAGACCCAATGAAGACCCCTCCACAGGAGCTACCTTAAAAGCTTCTCGATAGAGCGGCTTTTAAGCTAGTATATATATATATATATATATATATACTGTCAACAATCGAGTACTTCCTGAATAGCACGTATCAGTTTTATCATCTATGCATCTCTACAGCTAACAAATTTATCTGCTCTGGTTGTGCGTTGTCCTCTATTTCCCCTGTTCGTACTACCGAACATGTTTCTCAACTCAACCGCTCTATCTTTATCTCTTTCCCTGTCTCACACACATTATGTGTGTGTATGTGAGCATGTATGGCTATTTCTATGTACTTATAGCCAACATGCACATATACGTGTATAAATAGAGGGAGAATGTCAGTGAATGACATTCTTATCTGTGAAAGCATATGTACCAATAAAGACAAACATGTCTCCTTAAAGTTTGTCTCGATATGCGTGTGTGCTGTTTTGTGAGTCGGTGTGTGTGTCTGTGAATGAACGTTAGGATTTAGGCTATTAGTCAACGGCGGTTCACATATCTTCATACTGTGAATACATACAAAGTTTAGAAATTCTAGTCGCATTGTCAGAATGCCAAATCGATCGAATCCACCAATGGAAATAAAACAGCGCTAAAATCCATTGATTTTTTTTTTTTTTTTGTATGCTTTGCTATCTTTGCAGTGTTCATCTAAGATATAGCTGACAGTATCATCCTGCTCTGAATAGTTTAACTGAAAAGTGTTTCATACAGTGATGATATTGCTGAAGGTCATATAAGCACGTAGAAAGACATATTCATTGAGTCGATGAGTTAGAAATATTACAGCTAACACTTCTAGTTGATGATAGACACTCACCGCCATATAAACTTAACAGGATCAGAAACTCTCTTAGTGATAATGCCTAATTTTCTTTGCGTTTCTCTGCGTCTCATCCTCTCGCTTTCTCTCTATATCTCTCTACCTCTCTTCTTATACATATGCATTCACGCACGATCATCCATCCATCCATCCGTCCATCCATCCTTACATACATACATGCATGCACACACGCACACACACACAGACACACACATACACACATACGGTACACACACTCATACACAAAATCATACACTAACATACATACTAATGTTTGTGTCATGTCGAGTTATAATAAAACAATGTAAGAATTGGTCTATAGAATTGGTAACAAACTTTTATAGAGTATATATTTGGCTTTTTCACTTTTTTTTTTCTTAGCAAGAAGAGTGGTGACAGTCATTTTTAGATGCGACCTACAGGCCTTTACAGTGCTGTATGAAGCCTGGCACGCCAAATCCTCGTATCTATTATCACTCTTCTTGCTGTAAATGTTTAATATATATCATGTATTATATATATATATATATATATATATATATATGTGTGTTTGAGTGTGTGTGTGTGTGTGTGTGTGTGTGTGTGTGTGTGTGTGTGTGTGTGTGTGTATACACACACAAGCATGGCTCTGTGGTAAGAAGTTTACGTCCCTCTTTCTTTTTCTCCTTTTTGTCTTTCTGCTCTTCTTTGTCTTCCTTCGAACTGTTTCTTTTTCTTTTTTTTTTTTTACTTTGTTTGGACTTTTGTTGTTTCTTTCTGAAATTTTTCTTCTAACCATTGCGAAAAAATTGAACATTGCATTGGAGTTGGAAATCATCCCACCCATGCAATAGTTGAAAATCTTAGAGGAAAGTCACGCAACACCATCGCGGTCTTTCCTCAGACAAAGATAGAAAAGGAGTTACCAGAACATCTGCCAACTATTAAGTTTATTTCCAGGTGTGTTAAATATGCAACACTGTGGTTGCTGTTAGACACTCCTAAGGTAGCTTCTGTTTCTTCCCGCATATTGTGGGAAGAAATTAGCAAGAGCATGGGTCTGTGGGCTGCCACCATGCATTGAACCGGAATGGATAGAGGATACTATCCGCCGGGATTTGGGTGGCAGCGGGCCCAAGCTTTTTAAATGTGAAATTGTTGCCGGTGGCTGATTGGGTTGGGCCAAAAGTGGTTTTGACCCTATGGACCCAATCAGCCGCTAAAGATCTGGTATTTCCAGGTTTTCTGAAAATGGCCGGTTGCAGGTACCCGTGATACTTCAGGGACGCACCCTCCCCAAGTGTCACCTTTGCCTGGAATCGGGCCATATTAAGAACTGTCGCCAGGAACAAAGTAGGGTCTTAGAACAGTTATTAAAAGTAGCGCCCCTCCTCCTTTGGAGGAAGAGATGGAGGTAGTCGAGGAGGCGGAGTCCTCCTCGAAAAAAGGGAAAAAGGAAGGTGGGCAACAAAAAAGGGAAAAAATGAAGGTGGGCAACAAAGTTGCGGGTGGGGGGGAGATTCTCCGGATAAAGCGGAGGAAGTTCACCCTCCCGTAGCACAAGGGAAAGAAAAAAAGAAAAAGACGAAGAATGGGACATTGCCGCGGTTAGTAATACACTAAGTAGAGAAAGAAATGCATCATGTGTATACTTAACAGCTAAGGTAAAAACTTAACGAGATTAGAAGAATAAATTAAGTATAAGTACGCTATAGAGTTAATCCATGCAAGTCGCGTGACGTACTTAAACAGTGATTTTGGAGAAATGTTCTTAATATATGCAGAAAATTATGCAATCATACATATCTTGCAAGCTAGGGAATCTAAGAAACCTTCGGAGAAATAGTAGCGTCTCTTGGTCTAGCGATAAATACATCATATCTCACACCGAAAGTTAAGGCATGATTCTCCACTAATAGGTGATTGCGACTGCAAGTGTATCTAGACCTCCGCGTTGTGACAGAAAATATCAGTTGTGCTACACCAGTAAGGAAGCTGTCCAAAGGTGTTCTAAAGATACTAACTTCTAATGATCTATGAAATCATTGCTAATACAGTCTACTATACTAGACACAAGGGGATGTTCCTGACAAGCATATCAAATGCAGACGACAACTAGAATGTATCCAAACTTTTAAAAGTAAGGAAAACTAATGGATATTTCTAATAAAAATTCCAACAACGGAAGGCTCATTAAACCCGATATTATTCTATGAGACTTTGAGTAAAATTTGTGTATTACCTGCAGAGCTGCGGATGCTAGCCTCGTTCTAAATAGTGGAAAAAGAGATCGTGTATAAAGATGATTATATGTAAATAATTATATACAAACGGACAGATACCTAGATACATGTTGAGCAAGATATCTCTGTGTGTGAGTACATATGTATGTATACATACACGCACACACACTCACACATATTGTTAAATTCTCTTTAACGCATCTTTAACATAGAAAATTACTGAAGCTTCCCTTTATAAAATTAATATAGTCATTCAGCCATAAGAGAATTTGAAAAACATCTGACCATTATATTTTCCACCAAAGGTGAACTACTCAAATGGAACCAACAAGCAACAACTTTCACAAGCCTTTCATAAAGCACTCCTTGAACACCCCCACCACCTCCCAACCCCACCCTCAATCAGTTGTCTTGCTTTTTACCATTGACTATTTACTTTCAGCTCTGATTCATCAACACTCCTTCAACCCCAATCCCACCCCAGACATACATAAATCTTTTGTATATAGAATTACACAGCACAACACAACCTGAAGTTCAGTTTGACAAACGCCACCAACGAATGCGAGGAAGTTCTACAGAAAAGTTAACAAGAAGTCTTTTTAAAAAGTCTCCTCACCGACGTTAACGAAAAATTTAATAGATTTACAAGCAAAACTGTAAAATTAACTTATATTATATTATTAGAAAATTAAATTAATTAGGACTACCAGTGAAGTCATCCTTTTCCTTTTAACAAGTTGTATTTATCTATTACCCGAAAAGATACATCTGCATCAACGGATGCTCCTGAACCAGTTGTTGAGTGACCCACCCAAGAGGAATCGATGCTAGATGTGTCGAAACAGCTGTCGTGATTGATAATAAATTCTCGTATATTGCATCTTCCGTCTTTCAGTCTTTCATTTGGTATACATATATATATATATATATATATATATATATATATATATATATATATACAAATTGCTTTTGTTTAAGCGAAAAGATCTTTTTTTCTATAAGAGATTAAAATACATCAGATGTTTTCGTTGGCACAAAAGAAGTATATATATAAGTATATGTATATATATATATATATATATATATATATATATATATATATATATATATATAATATAATATAATATAATATGTATATATATATATACATACATACATACACACACATAGCCACACGCATATATTTATGAGTGTGTGTGTGTATTCATGTGTTTTTGTATGTAAGTATGTATGTGTGTATATATATGTATATATATATATATATATATATATATATATATATATATATATATATGTGTGTGTGTGTGTGTGTGTGTGTGTGTGTGTGTGTGTGTGTGTGTGTGTGTGTGTGTGTGCGTGTGTGTGTATATGTGTGTGTGTGTCTATGTATGTATATAAACACACGTATTTATACATACATATATACATTTATACTCATATACATTCATGTATGCAAACGTATACAACCTATATATCAAAGAAAAGAGTATCGGGTATATCTGGGTATACTGTGAAGTATATTGTCAATGATTCAACAAAAGAAGTAAACTATTGACTCACAATGATAAACATTGAAACGTTAAGATTATTATAATCCCACCTTTTTATGTAGCTACAATCAATCGCAAAAAGTTTCAAAATATATATAATCAGATATCTTTTATCAAACACATTTTAACAATGGCATATGATATCTGATGTCTTGAAGGTAACAATCAGAAATAAACTTTACATTTTCAGATGTCGAACGTCAAAGAAATACCACTAAAATAAGGTTATTGCTAAAGAGACTCCACTGATAATAATGTTGAATTGACTAATTTGATAAAAGTGTTTTAAAAAACACAATACAATAAGCTATCAAAATTTCTACGATGAGATAAAATGCATGATATCATTTATCAAGTATTGTAACCTGAAATTGCACGTGTACGATCATGAAACTTATATGCTTAGTTCATTTCCTGAGAGATTGATCATGTCGGATATTATAAAATGTAATGAAAATTTAAGTAATTATATAAACAACATTAATTATTATTTATATATAACCGATGTCTTACCTGAGTTAAGTTATCAAAGACTTATAATCATATACAGGCACACGCAACAATACACATCTATACATCTGTATACACAGACACACATATATATGTATGTGTATGTGTATATATAACAATATATACATATATGCATATATAATGCATATATGTATATGCCCCTCTCTTGCACTCTCCTGTCTTAGAAAGAACTTTTTCTCCACCCTTTCCCTTCCGGCCATTCCACAATGTAACCTCGTGGATATCGTTGGCGATTTTTTCTTCCACTGTCTTCCCTTCTTTGGACTTTCCTATGTTTCCGACGAAGAGCTCCGCTCGAAACGTCAAATTCTCTTTCTTTCCTTTCCCGAGCGTCCAGTAACACAATCTGTATCACGTCTTCACGTTGTTGTTTTTTGTCGTTTTTCTTTTTTGAACTTATATATATATATATATATATATATATATATATATATATATATATATATATATATATACATACACGAGAGTGGTATGAAAAGTTCGAAGGCTGACTATGAAAGAGTGATGTTACAGCTGTGAATCTCGCATTAATTTCAACCCTTCTTATCATTAACTGCAATGTTTCTTTCCAGGAAAACTAACACCTGACTGTTTAAAGAAGACTTCAAATGTAAATAGTAGTGACTACTCTTGAAAATGGACGTAATTTATCATCTTGGCATCTTGGTCTGAACAAGTAACTTCAGAAAAAAGGGTTTACCCTCAAAGGCATTTATGCTGACATCGTTGCTACATTAGGGGATGATGTTTCAGCTTTATCAGCTGTGCAAAAGTGGGCAACTGAATTTAGGAGGGGAAGGGAGACCCTTGAAGATGATCCATCCATGCATCCATACATACATACATACATACATACAAACATACAGACAGACAGACAGATAGATAGATAGATAGATAGATAGATGGAATATGTATCAGAATGTTAAAAGATACAAGCAATCACAACTTCAAGTCTCAATATGGAAAACATGCAAACTATGAAGAACCTTTTTTTTACGGATTTCAATTTATATCATAAAATGATCCATAGAGCTATAAAATAGTGTAAAATAGTGTTTCTGTGGGGGGGGGGTATGTGCGTGTGGTGTGTATGTGTGTGTGTGTGCGCGTGTGTGTGTGTGTGTGTAGGTATGGTGATGCAAACAGGAAAAACAGAGATCAAAATATCAGTATATTCAGCAGAAGTAACAGAGTGACTCAAGATCCGAAAGTTTCGCGTGCTTGCCAAGAGCCAGCTTAGCAAAGTTCCTGTCATATTCATGCCGATATGAACTATCACTGAGAAGGTTTGTGGAAGTATACAGCAAATAAAATTATTGTGTAGAAAAATAAAAAAAATAACATTTGAAAGTCTCTTCTCGCTGAAAGTGAATAACATGTATGAATATGTGGAATATTAAACGCATTGTTTGACATAGGAACAAGGAACATACAATCAGAATCATATTATTGCAAACATGCAATAAAATAGTCATTTTTCTTTCATACACACTCTCTGGATTACATTTGAAAGTACAACTGACCCAAATCTTTTTACAACATATAAGTTTTACGTTTTACTGTACAAGGTTTACTTCCCAAGGGATTTCGTTTAGACTGCCATTTATGGAAAGCATTGAATCACAAAGAAGCATCTACTATTTACAATTGCTTTCAACTCTTCCCAGAATCAAAATAATGTATTCAGTTAAAATAATTCATTATTTATTTGGTAGACTTACTCTTCAATAATACTACTTCAACTTGGCTTTTGCGAACTTCTTGTTAACAGTGCCCGTTTAACTTTCGTATTTAAGTCTAGAGCTGTATTTCTAAAAGGAGACTGTACTATCATTGAAGTTGGGCGTGGGTGTGTAATGTGAGTTGTTATAGAGAAGTTCTTTATATGTGACATGCTGTTGGGGGTGCTAATAAAAAAAAATCGAAAGCGGTTTTTTGAGGCAAAAGCACTTGAGAAATACCTGTCCAGCATTACACTAGTGTCAACTGCAATACGTCTAGTTGTCGGATTTTCAGCTCACAATTGCATTCAAAACAGTACAAAAGATAAAATAATTGATCGCAACCCTTTTGCATCATACGCGGTTTGTCGGTAACATTACCAAACTGAAATAGCAGTGCGAAAAATTATTTGTGAATAATGTACCGTTCTCTACTTCTCGCTGGCTCTCGTGGCAACTCCAAACAAGTTTGGGTATCGCCATAATGCTAAAGAACAAATTGCGAGGTAAATATGTAGAAATATATTATTTAGGTATTGCAAAATAGCATAGTTTAAAAACTAAATAACTCTGTCATACACATGATTAAGCCTAAGTATGAAGTAAATGAGTCATCTGTCAGTTTCGAGGATGAGTATTCCAGTTATTTGACCATTGAGTTATAGTTTAAGTAGATATGTTCTCATCTTAATCCTGAAGTAGACTCAGCATAATCAATGTGTGATAAAGATGGCTGTTTAAATTACAAGTACACGTCAATTGGTGGACTTCTACAAAATTCCCATCTACCCAGTTTCACTCAGAAAGGTTGACACGAGCTAATCTAAAAGGCACTCATTCTAGGCGGTATATTGTGGCATCGAATCCAAATATCATGGTTACGAAGCAAAGTTTCTTTACAACTTGGCCATCAACATTGTCACATTAAAACGTAATAATTGCTTGCATGCTTAATGTTACATAACTTCGATTAGGATAAAATCACGCCAGGTGGAGTGGTTTGGGTTTATATCCACAAATTCAATCAACATTTCTGTTGTGTAGTTTACCATAGTCGTTACCTGAATCAGTTCTAATACTAGCTCTATTATATTAAGCATTATTTTAACCACAACAAAGCATTGCACATGCAATGCACACACATACAAAAAAAGGAAACTTATTAGTTAAGAGAAAGTCATACTGCAAACGCAGTGATGTTGTGTAAAGCATTCCATTTTAACAGTCAATCAGGCTACAGTGAGAATATCAGCTTTGTGCCTAAAACATACTAAAGCCGACCGACCTATACTCACGCACAGAGTTTCAAAGCAGACGTCCTGACCTGGTAGGAATATAACTTGTAAAGTTTAGGAACTTCTAAAAAAAATGTTTTATTTAAGGAAACAAGAGTCTCACCATCTGATGGTAGAGTAAAACAAAATATGTGTGTGTGTGTGTGTGCGTGTGTGTGTGTGTGTGTGTGTGAGTGTGTGTGTGTGTGTGTGTGTGTGTGTGTGTGTGTGTGTGTGAAGGCATGTGCATTAATTCATATATGTATGTACTCACATAAAAATATATGCGGATGAATGTGTGTTACACATGTGTTCATAAATAAATAAATATATAAATATATATATATATATATATATATATATATATATATATATATATATATATATATATATATATATATATATATATATATATATATATATATATATATATATATATGCACACGTACGTATATATGTATTGATTACTCATTCAGATGACATTTATGATAGATTATATAACATAAATATGACCAGCTGTAATATATTAATCTAACACGATATATTCACGGCATAGTCTTAAGGAATGTACTTGTCCATAAATACCTCGAGTTGAGGGTATATATAAACATTTGAAAAGCTTACAGGAGGAAAATCTATGCAACGAAAAACAAATAAACACATTAATGATATTTGATAATAAAAATGGTTATTGATTCAAGATTTTAAGATTATTTTATAGTTTTAATATTTATGTTCTGTCGGAAAGTAAGTAATGAATTTCTTTAAAAGTTCAATAAAGTCAAACTTTAGTGGAAATGTCTTTCCTTCTTTGCCTAGAATTAGAAATATAAAGGTTATCATTAAAATGCAACAATCAAATTCCAGTGGATGTTATTTTACTGACATTGCAATATTTCTGATGGAAATGTTAGCAAGAAACCAATAAAATATATCTCAACTCTTTTTTCCGCTTTCCATCTGGCTTAGCAACAATCGTCACTGTCAAAAAATTGTGCACCTAAAACGATTCTTGGAAAACGAAATGAGTTTCTTTCAAGGGTATATCTGAAAGTCACCATAGCTGCTTTCTCTCCTTTTACTTTAAGAGTGAGACTACTTTTCTTCATAGTACCACTTCATTGGAAAGAATGAAAAGGTGGCCAACACACTAGAGTATGGTAGCTCTGTATCATTTTAGTCTCGGGTTCAAAATCCTATCGGTTATCTCTTTCTTTTTACTCTCTTTTAATTGCTTCAGTCACTTTGACTGCGGCCATGCTGGAGCACCGCCTTTAGTCGAGCAAATCGACCCTAGGACTTTATCTTTGGAAGCCTAGTACTTATTCTATCGGCCTCTTTTGCCGAATCGCTAAGTTATGGGGAGGTAAACACACCACCATCGGTTGTCAAGCGATGTTCGGGGAACAAACACAGACACACAAATATATGCACGCATACATATATATAAATATATACGACAGGCTTCTTTCAGTTTCCGTCTACTAAATCCTCTCACAAGGCTTTGGTCGGCCCAAGGCTATAGTAGAAGACACATGCCCAAGGTGCCACAGAGTGGGACTGAACCCAGAACCATGTTGGTAAGCAAGCTACTTACCACACAGCCACTCCTGCACCTATATTATATTCATTTTATATTACCGAAGTCCACGAACTGAAACCTAATAGTATACTAAAATAATAACATTGAACTGGCTGAAAGCATTTAAAGAATTTTGGTTTCAAATTTTGGCAGAAGGCCAGCAATTTCGGAAGGGTGAGGTAAGTCGATTACAACGACTTTAGTACTTATTTTATTGAGATCGAAAGGATGAAGGACGAATTCGACCTCGGCGGAATTTGAACTCAGAGCGCAAACACGGAAAATTGCCGCTGAGCATTTTTCCCAGCGTGCTAACTATTCTACCAGCTCTTAGTTTTGATAATTGCATTGCCATGTCTGGTGGCCAACTTTCAAAATCGTTAGCGCACCGGACAAAATATTTAGCGGAGCTTCGTCTGTCTTTACGTTCTGGATTCAAACTCCTCTGAAGTCGACTTTGACTTCTGTTCTCTTGGGGTCGATAAAATAAATGGCAGTTGAGTGCTGAGATCGATGTCATCAACAATTCCCTACCCGCAAACGTTCAGGTTTTATGCCTACAGTATAAAGGATATTTGTTTTTCCATTCATCCACCTTAACAAAGTTTTCTTTGCGGTGGTTGACGTAAGAAAATCTTGCCTACAAAATATCTGATTGATGTTAGTTCAGTAACTCTTCAAATCTTCTAAAGAGAAACATCAGCGTCATAATATTCTAATCGATTCAAAAACATTTGTGGTTTGTGTGTATGTATGAAATTAGTAATACTATTATTGCGAAGTAATACTATTATCGCTGATGGATTGATCATCTTTGTACTACAGTCCAGTAGGATCTTTATATTTCCATTTACTAAGACAAGCGTAGTTCCACATGAGTAGTAGAAATTGTTTCCGTTCTGCAAATGAAACTTGCTGGTTCAATAATTTGCAATGTTTCCCAGCATATTTCTTGTGAGTTTATGTTGGACATCTTTATAACATACGGTGTATCACTTCAAACTTATAAGAATTAACGTTATTTGTTTTAATGTTACCATGTTATCTGTTGAACTGTTCCTACATGATTTATCAATTCATAGATGAGACAGTTATTTTATTAATATGTGTATAAGGGTAAATATCCACATAAAGGAAATATAGGGTCCGGCAAAATGATCTGACACATTTTTGGATTAAAAACAAAAATAAAAAAAGTAAAGAAACAAAAAAAATAATTTAATTTTGAAAAGTACGTATAATGCCATTTTGTTTCATTTGGTTTTAAAAATTAAATCTGTCAAATGGGAGCCGTCATTGTCCACACACTGTCGAAGGCGTTCATGAAAGTTGTCCATAACTCGGCGGATCATTTCATTAGGAATGGCAGCAATTTCTTGACGAATGGCATCTTTAAGTTGTTCAATAGATCGAGGGCGATTAATGTATACCTTTGACTTGAGGTATCCCCAGAGGAAAAAATCGCAAGGATTTAAATCAGGTGATCGGGCGGGCCAAAATTCCCATCGCATTTCGAGAAGTGTGGGCTGTTGCCCCATCCTGTTGAAACCAAACATTTTCCGTATCGTGGAGCATATTCAATTTGGGTTTGAGAAAATTCTCTAGCATCTCACAATATCGATCAGAGTTCACAGTCACTGTAACGTTGTCTTCTTCAAAGAAGTACGGACCCCATATATCGAATTCTGATACCGCACAACACACAGTCACCCGAGGAGAATGCAAAGGGCGTTCATGCAACTCACGAGGGTTGTTTTCAGGCCAGTATCTGAAGTTTTGCTTATTCACTGTGGCACACAGACGAAAATGCGCCTCGTCACTGAACAACACAACAGATGCATTGGTGATATTTTGTTGCATTTCCAAACACAATGCTCTGCGAAAACAAAATGGCATTATATGTACCTTTCGAAAATGAAAAAAGCTTTTTTGTAACTTGAATTTATTTGCCTTTTATTAAACCTACAAATATGTCAGATCATTTTGCCGGACCCTATATTTGCTCTGTAAAATGATATATTTATAGTTGTTCATTTTGATCGTCATATATGCTGTTCAAATGTATTTTCTGCTGTATTGCGTTTAGATTTTATCTGTTACGTACCTAATTCATTTTATTGAGAGAACTTTACAGTGAAAATAAAGTGTTTCTAATAAAGATTTTGGAAAGTTTTTATAATGGCAAATACAGCAGAATCGTTGCACGCAAGATAAAATGCTTAGAGACATTTCATCTGTTTTTACATTCAAATTTCACATGTTATTGGGATCCACTTTGCCTTTCATTCTTTTGGTGCAGATCAAATACTGTAGTTGGCATAATCGACTATCTCCTCCGCCCAAAACTTTTGGTATTGTGCCTATAGTGAAAAACGTTGTTATTATTGATTATTATTATTATTATTATTATTATTATTATTATTATTATTATTATTATTATTATTATTATTATTATTGCCTTTGCCCAGCTTCTAACGCTGAAGATATACTACAGTGTCAGCTGTTCATTACCAGTGAACTAAGGTAACACTCCTTCTTTTTCGAGCTCCTTCCGGAGTATTCGAGCGATTCCAAGCAGTGCTGTTTTCTGCAAGTGCTCTACCCTTATTGCTGCCCCAATTTGTTCCACGTACTTCTCGAGATTTTTGCTCACTGTTCCCAGGGCTCCGACAATAATTGGTACTATTGTTACCCTTTTTATCGACCACGACTACTTAAATTCCCAAGCTAACCTATCATATCTCTCGACTTTTCTTTCTTCCTTATCGCATACCTTGTTGTCAGCTGGGCATGCTATATCTATGATCCAGCATAGTTTGTTTTCTTTCTCAATGAAGACGATGTCTGGTTACCTTTTCTCTATCTCCTGGTCGCACTGAATCATAAAATCCCATAGGATCTTTGCATTATCATTTTTCGATGATGCCTTCGGATTTATATTCATAAAATGGTTTTGCACTGTCAAGTCCATACTTGTTGCAAAGTGTACAATAAACAGTCCTTGCTATATTGTCATGACGCCTATTATATTCTTTCTGGGCTAGTGGCGTACATTGACTGGTAATATGGCATACGGGTTCGCTATTTTGTCCACAAATTCTGCAATTATCACTTTCGGATGTGTTATCTATTTTGTATTTGATGTAATTGATTCATAATACTTGCACTTGGGCGGGCACAGATTAGAGCCTCCGTTTCCGGTTTTAAATCACTTTCAGTCATCCGTAGCCATCCTTTTTTCTCAGACTGTTTTATCTTCAGCATTCCTATGAAATTGTCTATGAATTCTTTTCTTTATCCACCTATTTTCAGGTTCATTCATTCTCAAGTCCTTGTAAGGTGAATTATCTTTGCAATCCTTCTTCCTACACAAGCCTGATCTTCTTACTTCCAATAATAGCGGTATTGCGGCATTTTTTATATGCCATACTGTGTTGTTGTTTTCTGCTTTATTGCTGTGTTCGTATCCAATAAGTCCTCTTCCTCTTCTTTTTCTTGGTACATACAGTCTGTCTGCGTCACTTCTTGGGTGGAGTATCCCATATGTAGTCAGCAACTTCTGTGTCTTTCTGTCTAAGCTCTTTAGTTCGTCTAGTGTCCAATCGATTATCCCTGTTCCATATCTAAGACGTGAAACCGCCCGGGTGTTGATAACTTCAATCTTATTCCATCCGTTTAATTTCGACTTAAGTATTAGTCTCTGTCTGCGTAAGTACTCCACCTTAAATTTTTATTTCATTTCTTTCTCCATCAATTTATCCATTTCCAATATCTCCAAGTACTCTTCTATCTGCTTCATAACCTCCTCCGACGGTATCGCTTGCCAGTCCATGCATTTGATTTTGCCTCTCTTCAAGACTAACACACCACACATTTTCAGTCCGAACCCCATTCTGATATCAGCACTGAAAGGATACACCGTATCAACGAGGGAACTGACTTGAGCTTTATCTTTACCATAAAGTCATCCATGAACAACAAGTGGCTGACTTTTTGTTGGCGGCTCTTGAATGCATACCTAGCTTTTACTTTCCTCAGAACCAGTGTTAGTGGTATCATGCACAGTACAAAGATCACTGTGGACAGGCAGTCCTCCTGGAAGATGCCTCTCCCGATTTCTTTTGTCCCTAAACTTTTTCCATATGCTGTCAGTTCCGTCCTCCAATTAGCCATACTTTTTCCAAGCAATCGCTCAAGATTCGATGCAATAGGAAATAGGTTCATGCTTTCCATTAGCCAAGAATGTGGAATCATATCGTACGCCTTACAATAATTGACCCATGACATAGCTAAGTCAGTCTTCCTCCTCTTGCAGTCTCTAAGTACAATTTTGTCTACCAGGTGTTGATCCTTGGTACCTCTGCACTTACGCTTGCAATCCTTCTTCTCATGTGGAACGACTCTATTTTTTTGCAGATGTCCGTACATTCACTTTGGGACTACTCCAGTCAATAATTTCCTCACAGGTAGCAAGCAGGATATCGGCCTGTAATTATCTACCATATTGCCATTTTCGATGTTCTTCAAGCACAGCACTGTCCTACTGTGTTACTTGGTCGGCATTTAACAAGGTGTTAAGTTGTGCATATATTCATGCATGACATTCACCAAATCTTCTGATCCTGTAGCCTTGAACTTTATCTGGTCCCTGGGCCTTCCAGTTGCCCATTTTTCTGCTGATTTCTTTCACTTCCCTAACAGAAATGACTAGTTCTGCTTGTTTTGGAGAGACTACTATTTGTTTCAGTTCTTGCAACCATTCAGCGTCCTTTTTGTGCTTTTTGTCTTTGCTCCAGATGTCACTCCAAAACCTTTGACTTTCAATATTATCTGGTACCAACTTTTCATCTGTATACTCTCCATTTATTTCTTTTTAGAATCTCTTCTGATCTACTCTGAATAACCTATTCTGCTGGTATCCCTACATTCTTTGGTCGTACTTACCATCTCTGCTTTCTTTGCAACGAGGCGCTGTTTCACTTCCTCCATTCCAACTTTCAGGCCCTTCCTTTCAATATCATACTTCTTGTTCAGTGCCCTGTATTTACACACTGGGTTGATGTGATCAATTGTCCCTTCCCCACAAAAATCCAGGACTTGTGCCTATAGTAGAAAGGATTATTATTATTGTAGTTGTTGTTGTTACCAGTGTATTTTATTTTGCCTTTCATACTTTCGAATTTGTAGTCAAGTGCCTCATCGATTTATACAAATATATATCGTCTCCAACTTTTCAATCTTTGCTCCATTGTTAGATATAACTGCTGATGATATTATTTTTGTGTTGTTTCATTTCATATGTTATGTTAGTCGTAGTTATCCATTAATTCAAGATCGATACTCATCAATAATATACTGGACCAATTTGACTACTTATATCCTCCAGAATAATTTTCTATTCTTTAAATAATCTTTAATGATTTAAGCGAATGTTTGTCATGGACAGCCATGTATTTCTGTATTATTTGGATGTACAATGTTAGGTGGAAGTGATTGTGATAGTGGATGTGAGTGCGAAGGCTCCAGTTTCTTTGTCATGGATATTTTTATTATATTAACAGTTGTGTGGTTAAAATCACAGTAAATGCTCTGTTTGTGGTATTTTTAATTGAAAGGTTCGCATGATGATTGCTGGATTTTGCAGATGTTTCGTCACAAGTCCGCTAACGTTGAACTTATCTATAAGTAAATGTATTTCATTTATTATTATTCTTACTTATGTTCAAACAGAGTAGACCGTGCAAAGCTAATACAGTGTGTGTAATCCGTTTTTTTTTCCTTTTTTCCTTTTGTCCTTTAAAACAGCGGAGTTTCATCTGAAGTAAATGGAGCGGCTATTTCTTGCAGAACGTGCAACCATGCAGAGCTTCCTTTCTTTGCACAATTGTTAAATACAGGGTCTGACAAAAGTAACTATATATTTTTATTTCAACATGATAAATGTAACATAGAAGAAATAAGCTACTACAATACAGAAAGTAACACAGAGTACACTAAAGCTTGTTGCAACATAAAACGTGATGTTTATTAAAGCTCCGTGTGCTCTCCGTGGAACTCAAATGCACTTTGCTAATCTTTCAGGAATTGAGCGGCATACTTTGGCGCACAGCTCCAACGACACTTGAGCAATGGCAGCTCGAATTTGTTCCTTAAGTTCAGCAATGTTGCGGGGCTTTGTTGTGTAAACTTTCTCTTTGAGAACGCCCCACAGGAAAAATTCGGGTGGTGTCAAATCCAGCGAACGAGACGGCCACTCAAGCACAGGGCAGGTTGGCGTCCAGCCAGTTTCGCACAAGCGTAGCATAATGGGCCGATACTCCGTCCTGCTGAAAGTACAGACCCTCTGCTCCATTCTGCTGTTGTAATAACGGCAAAAGCAGCTTCTGTAGCATAGCCATTTCAAAACCGCAATCTTTTGTTCTTTTGTTAATCGGGTGGACATAATCGATATAACAGTATATCTGAAATAGATGGAGGGGGATATAAGATTTCAGCTTTCAAATGATATATGAAATAGAAAAATTGAATAAGTATCAACAAAGTTACAAGCAAAAGAAAATATATAGTTACTTATGGCGGACCCTGTAGTATCATAATATCATTGTGATGTTGATGAGGCCTAATTGCTTTGAATTGTGCATAAAATCTTGATCTATGTTATTTATTTCTTTATTTACATTATCTTTTTTATCATAGCCAATTCAACAATAGTCATCAGCACAGTGCTTTGAAAACCTTTTAGCGTTGAGAAACATTCTGGAACAAAGTAAATGATTTTGTTTCTTGGACAAAAAATTAAAAGGTAGACTTCGAATAGCCATCGACAAGATAGGATCTTAGAACTATTCTATCAAAGAGAACGTTATATATTATCCATGAACTGAAACTACACCAATGCACGTATACCTTAATTAAATATCCTTAATAAACGTCTTTGTTTATTGATTTTTCCACACGATACATTTTCCTGAAAACAATGGAAATCAAAGAGACACAAATAACGACAAAAATAAAAATAACAGTCAGCAACAAAAAACACTTGAAACGTTAAAAAAGCATGAAGAAGAAAGTAATTAATTGTATTTTAATGCATCTGTTTCTGACGTTCAAATTATCTTTAACGACGTAGTGACTTTTTTACACAAAAGCACCGCGACCACAGCTATCATCTTCCACCATATTCACTACCGCCACTAGATACAAATCAACACACACCACTAATATTTACCTGCAACAACAAAAACACTTTCTTCCTCTCCACTAACACAACTACCACGACTACTTCAACAACAACAACAACAACAACAACAACAACTACTACTACTACTACTACTACTACTACTACTACTACCACTACTACTACTACTACTACTACTACTACTACAACGACCATCACATCTACTAGAAATTCACTTGTATCTTTATCAGCTCCACATCTATCAACCGATAGCAGCAAAATTATTCTAACTAATATGACCCAAAATAATACTTCTGCATGAAACACATCCCCAAATCGCTGTAATAAGTACCACAGTTAGAGCCTTCAAGATACATGAATCCATCAATCTTTGCATTATATATATATATATATATATATATATAAGAGGGAGAGGGAGAGAAATGTGTGTAATTGTATTTATATATACAAATATAAATATTACGTAACATATACTTATACAATAAATCATGATGTATATACACAAATGTATATATGTATTTATATATATAAGCATAAATATTACATTGTTTGTATATATATATATATATATATATATATATATATATATATAATGTCATACAGGTATATATAGAAATGCAGATATGTAACTATATACACATGCATAATTATATATAGTATATACATTTATGTCATATTCATGTATATGTACAAATATGTGTATATACACAAGCATATATTTAAATAAAATATATACCCATATCCAGCCTCATCTTCGAATGATTCCCTATGATTTTCTGGCATTTATTTGGTGATATGTTGCGCACAATACTACTTTGATTTTTTATATGTACTATGTATGTATGTATATATCTATCTATCTACCTGTCCATACATATATGTATGTGTGTGTGTGTGTGTTAGTGTGTATGTGTGTGCGTGTATGTGTGTGTGTATACATACATACATACATACATTCATACATACATACATACATACCACATACACACACATGTGGAATTTGAACTCAGAATGTAAAGACGGACGAAGCTTCTTGCCCGGTGTACTATCGATTCTGACAGCTCGCCGCCTTATTCAAAAAAAAAAAAATAATAATAATAATAATAATAATAATAATAATAATAATAATAATAATAATAATAATAATAATAATAATAATAATAATAAGAAGAAGAAGAAGAAGAAGAAGAAGAAGAAGAAGAAGAAGAAGAAGAAGAAGAAGAAGAAGAAGAAGAAGAAGAAGAAGAAGAAGAAGAAGAAGAAGAAGAGGAATGATAATAAGAAGAAACATTGGAATTTGGGCAACAATAATGCAATTTTCAAAGATGGTTCAGTCGTTTTCAGCTGTTACTTTATGTTATTGACCCAAAATGATGAATGGCTACGTTGACCTCAGCGGCTTTTGCACTTAGAATGTAAACAGTCGGAGCATTTCACCTGACGCTTTAATTATTCTGCCAATCCAACAACAACAATAATACCAGCAACAATAATAATGATCACTTCTAATACGTTGAATAATTGGTGGTTTAATCGAATAAATTGACCCCAGTTTCGGAACAGAGAGGAGTAATTAGCAAGTTGACGTCACCGTGATTTGAAATAAGAGCACACAGAGCCATAACACTGTGGGATATTCTCCCCGGAGCACTAACGATTTTGTCATTCCAAATAATATCAAATATTCGATCAGACAAACAATAATAAAATACACGGCAACTGAAGACTTTCTGTGACGATGCTAGAAATCCAAGCGTAAAGCGATGTTTCTTATCTTTTTGATATTGCTGTAAAGAGAAACATGGGGTGATGCAAATATTTATAAACCTTTCGACTATAGGCGCAAGGCTTGAGACTTCGGAAGAGGGGACTTAGTCGATAACATCGACCGTAGTGTTTCAATGGTGCTTAATTTATCGACCCCGAAAGGATGAAAGGCAAAATCGAGCTCGGTGGAATTTGAACTCAGAACATAACCGCTAAGCATTTCGCCCGGCGTGCTAAAGTTTCTGCAAGCTCGCCAACTCAGTCTTAATAATAGGAGTAATGTTAATTTTATCGATAAATATCACAATAACAAAATGGGTACTAACATTCTCTGTTGCCATATTTCTGCATTGACAGTATATCTACCATTAGGGTAACAGGAATTACATAATAACTCAACAAAAAGTAATCAAATGCTGCATACCATCAGCAGACTAAAATACCTGCAACACTCTGGAGTATTTCTCATGAATTACTGACTTTCATTTTAAGTCCGACAGAATGATAGATGCTATCACATAATTACAATACCAACAATACGTGCAATATAATTATTGATTTCAGATTTTGGCACGAGGCTAGCAATTTTGGGAAAGGGCGTAAGTAGATTTCACTGTTCCCAGTACTCAAATGATACAAATTTTATCGATCCCGGAAGGATGAGGGGCAAAGTCCACCTCGGCGGAATTTGAACTCAGAATGTGAGTATATATATGTATATATATATATATATACATATATATATATATATATATATATATATATATATATATATATATATATATATATATATATATATATATATATATATATATATATATATATATATATATATATATATATATATATATATATATATACAGCACTTACTCGGTATTACCTGTATCTTTGGGTTTGGTTGAATCCAATACCCTTCTTAACCTTATATATATATATATATATATATATATATATATATATATATATATATATATATATATATATATATATTTAAATGAAATATTCAAACACTGAGATTTGAAGTTAGATGTCACTACTATTCATATCATCTGTGGATAAATTCAAAATTTGATGATATCACCAGTAGTAGCATTGGTGGAACGCAGTTATGATAGCTTTAAGGAGCTATGAAATATCGTAATGATGCTTAATGAGCATCTACCTGCTAGAAATAAGAGCCAAGTCTTAAATAATCCACCGTAGCGCACCAATATAACAGAGAAAAAGAGTATGCGAGGAAAACAGACCGAATTAAAACATTTAACAGCACAAATAAAAATAATATGCAATTACGGATATCCACAAACCAGAAGCTGACACACGGTTCCAAAAGCATACAATTAGCTACACGTATTTCTGGCTGACACTTATACAATACACTATCTTGGTTTCTCTCTCATCTTCAAAATTTGTTTTTAATTACCTCTCACCGTCCCTCTGCAGCTTTCAAATCATCTAGCTACTGACTAATCAAAATTACTCGCCCTCTATTTACATACTATGCAATACTTTTCCAACCACCCCAGAAACGCTATGGCAGTTCAAGTCAGTTAACTGCTCAGCTATTTTTCTATGTAACCCATGCAAAAGCATTTCAAGTAGTTATCTAACACTACGCAGATGACCAAATCTCATAACCTAAATAGATCACCTCTAGCAAAAGTATAAGCTAAAAACACTGCTTGTAATGCGTAAATGAAGTCTTACATCTCTACAAATTGGATTGCTGTTACTCATAACCGTGACTCATACGAGATTATATTCCGTAGTGGAACAGATTACTTCGTACTAACTCTCCCAAATTACAGCCAATTCTCCTGGTGATACCAAAATGTTTGCAAGCAACTGAATTATTTTATACACTATCATCAACCATGCTAGCTCCGGAAGCTGTACTGCTGCAAAGAAAGCTTCCAAAGTTAGCTAACTGATTTTCAACTAGCTACTTTTCGCAAGGTTTTGGAAAGCCCTATCAACATCTACCATTAATCTCATAACAATGTGAATTTGTATACAGCAAGTGTAGAATTCTTCCTAAGCAATCAGGATCATCTATTGACATGAATCTTGTACAAAATGAATGAGATATAATTAAGAAAATTCGTGAGTGTAATGTTTTTAAGATACCTAAAATTACATGGGAGTTTTGGACAAAGAGAAAACAAGACATTACGGTAAACATTTTTACGAAGAAATCCCTAACTATATTGCGGCTGTATCAGAGGCAAACAAGAGCCATAACAATTAGTAAATAATACCACATTAGTATTTATGCTTTCTTTTTTTACACAGTACTCTATCTGCATATTTTTATTTACAAAATACATGTTTTGATTCTCATGAATAACTTTAATTAGAATAATGGTTTCCCTTTTTTTTTTTTTTTTCGTTGTAGTCAGATTTGGGGCAGAACTGTACACACGCAGATGCGCATGCGCTCTTTCATACACACATACAAACATGTATACGTTCGACTGAACTCTAAAAGAGGTACGCCAGCATAGCCACAGTGCAATAGCTGAAGTCAATAGATGATTGCAAGAAAATACAAGAGTTACGGAACTGCATTTAATTAGTGTACTGGTTGGCGTGTGAACATTGTCTTCTGGACAATATTTTCCCAAAGATAATAATAATCATGTGGTTGTTTGTAGTATGGTTATTTTTGTATCGAATACCTGGAATAAACTAAAGGAATTTGTCACGCATACAACCTGCGTTAATACAGACTTGGTGATGTACGTGAGAAAATATATTTTGCGGATAGTGTTATCTTCAGCTGTCGTTCAAAAATATTTCTATTGTTATAAAACCAAAACAAAAACAACAAAGAACAATATTTAATTTGTTTATTCATGAATAAATAAATAAGTGGATAAATAATAGTTGCTGCTTGTTTTGTTTTTCTTCCTAATCTAAACTAACTTTCAGGACACCTTAGATGTCTGTATTTCATATCTCTTAACTATGTCCTTTGAAAAATATCATATTTTTACTAAAATTTCGACAAACACGTACATATATAGACATATCATATATGTATATAACTGTGTATATGTAACTGTCTGTGTGTCGGTGAATGCGCACGGGCACACGCACAAACACTCACACAAACATAGATATGTGCCTGTCTATGCGCATATGTATGCATTTATTATATTTATTATATAACACACACGTGTATATATATTATACAAATATAAACATATAATATATTGAAATTAATTAAACATGAATACATATATATTTATGTTTATATACATATATACGTACATATTTATGTATGTATACAAGAATATATATATATATATATATATATATATATATATATATATATATATATATATATATATGTATATATATATATGTATGTGTATATATACATATATATGTATATATATATATATATATATATATATATATATATATATGTATACATATATACATATATATATATACGTACATATATATATACATACATATATATATATGATAATATATAATATAACAAAATCTGCACACCACTTCAAACAATGTATGCATAAACATATACACACACACTCACACATATGTACGCATATTTGTATATGTAGATATATGTATATATATATATATATATATATATATATATATATATATATATATATATATGACATACATATACAAACTTATTCAGACGTATATCTTTACATATGCAAATAGTAGGTGGTGGTGGTGTTGGTGTGTGTGTGTGTGTTTATGTATTCCTGTGTTTGTGTAGAACTTCTAATGCATTTAAATTAAAATATAAAAAAGAACAATTTTGGCAAAGTGACATTTTATATTGTTCAATTAACAAACAGTATGAGCGCACCATTGTTAAATATATATGACGTTGATACCATATTGCATAATATTTTGTTCTTTCTATTGTTATTGTTACATTGTTACTATTGGTATTGTTGGTAGTTGTAATAGTAGTATTGTTCTTGCCATTGTTATATCCTTTTGGATATTTGGTTATATTAGAAACAGTTTGGTTGGCAGAGGGAGGAAATCAGGTAAGCCTCTAAGTTTGTAGCTATATAACTAAAAAGTGTTGAGAAAGACAAAAGATTAGACAAGTTAGTGATAGATACGAGCGTAATGAATCAAAACAGAGAGGGAGAGAGAAGGAGAGAGAGAGAGAAAGAGAGAGAGAGATAGATGGAAAGAGAGAGAGAGAGAGGGAGAGAGAGAGGGAGAGAGAGAGAGAGAGAGAGATAAAGAAGGAAAAAAGAGGAAGGACAGATTTATAAATATTTAATTTCAGAGAAAATTATCCAAGCTAAAACACGTTTCTTTCAACCAGAACATTTTAATAATCTCTTATTAAATGAACTGATTTTTTTTTCTTTTGTTTTTGATTTGTTTTATACGTACCTTTGTTTTGTATAGTGAGTCTACGATGTCTACGTGTGTATTTATTCGTCTAAACTTATTTCAACTGTCCTCTTGGCGTTTTGTCTATTTTAACTCATAAACTAATCCTCTGTCTATCTGATGCCAGTGTTAGTTACGAGGGGGCAGAATCATTAGCACGTCGGGCAAAATGCTTAACGACATTTCGTCCGTCTTTACGCCCTGAGTTCAAATTCCACCGACGTCGATTTGCTTTTCATTCTTTCGGAATCGATAAAATAAGTACTAGTAAACCATTGGGAGTTATTGTAATCGACTAACAACTCCCAAACACCCAACACCTCCACCCCAAATTGATAGGCTTGTGCCAATATTTCGGATCTATCACAGGCGGCAACCTAGCTGAATCGTTAGCACGCCGGGCAAAAATATGTAGCGGCATTTCGTATGTCTTTCCGTCCTAAGTTGAAACTCCCTCGAGGACCACTTTGCCTTTCATTCTTTCGGAGCCGATAAATTAAGTACCATTTGAGCTCAGGAATCGATAGAATCAACAATTTTTTTCCCCCCGAAATTGCGGGGCTTTTGCCAAACTTTGAATGGAATATTTCTTTTCTTCCAACCATGTCAATCAACAATATTCTCCTTTGTCCTCTCTTTATCGACTTTCTTTTCTCTAATTTTCCCTATCCCATGCACATACAAGCATGCACACACACACACACCACACACACACACACACACACACACACACACACACACACACACACACACACACACACACACACACATAGTATATATAGTTTGATGAAAACGCTTCAACGCAGTACTCCGCCATGGCCATTTTCCACAGACTGAAACAACTAAGAGATAAAATGGGATATATATATATATATATATCATTCGCCATGATAGATCGCTGCCCACTACACGCATTTTTTTCTCTCCTTATTTCTTTCTGTGTTCCTTTCTGTGGAAGAGCGTAGGCTCGAAAAGCTAAAGACTTTTTCAATTCCCGAGCGTTATACTAATGCATCTGTTTGTTTTCTACACCACCTGTCTTCGTCTGTTGTTTTTTTTTGTGAATTCTCCCTACACACACACACACACACACACACACACACACACACACACACACACACATATATATATATATATATATATATATATATATATATATATATTGCGTCACCCCATAAATGGTGCGGTTATTTTTCAATTGCATAAACTACCTGCATCAACTTGCTATAAAAGCAGGTCGTAATTTTCCCTTGTACTTATTCTAAGTACAAGTTTTGAAGAGTACAGTTCGATTTCAAGTTATTCTTTGAAAGCTATAATGGAAATGCCAAAGGAGCATATTCAGCATATTTTGCGATGAATATTAATGCAGCATATGGGAATTGGACAATAAACATAAACCAGAAGATGCGCCTCGTCCTGGAAGATCTATAGAGCTGAACGAGGACATCTTGCAAACGCTGATGGAAGGCAATCCCATCGTAACTGTTTAAGAACTAACAGAGGCGCTTGGATTTGGACATTCAACCATTCACCGACACCTGCACCTGAAGAAAAATTACTACCTTTGGTTCCAAGACGAAATGTGTTCTGCCATCACGATAACGCTCAGCCACATACAGCGAGGATGACATTCCCATGGCTGGAGCAGTTTTAAAGGAAACGATGCCCCATCCATCATATTTGTAGGACATTGCCCTATCTGATTATCATTTATTCTGCAGTCTTCAAAATCATTTGGACGGAAAAAATATGAATTCTGTAGACTAGGTGAGAACAGTAGTGGAGGAGTATTTTTTGTCACGGTTCAGTGAATTTTGAAAGAGGGGCTTCGCAAGTCTGCCACATAGATAGAAGAGCATTGTAGAAAAGGAAGGAGAGTATATTTTAGATTAAAAATGAACTTTCTGAAAATAAAAGAAATATAAAAAACCGCAATATTTATGGGATGACCTAATTTATATATATATATACATATATATATATATATATATATATATATATATATATATATATATATATATATATCCCATTTTATCTCTTCGTTGTTTTAGTCTGTGGAGAACTTCTGTGGAACTGCGTTGAAGGGTTTTTATCAAACGAATTGACCCCTTTACATATTTACTTAAAACCTAGTACTATATATAGTACTTTGACCTTTTTGTCTGCTAAATCCAATCACAAGGCTTTGGTCGGTATAAACTATCTATTTTATACACCAGTCCGTCTGGCCATCAATTCCTAGCCTAAAATCAGTCTACATGCATAATAGTCTCTAATTCCACTGTCTTTTCACATAGCCTGACCGAGTATCTCTTATGCATTGGTAGATGAAAAAAATAAAAAAAGAAATTTATAAAACTTTGTAAAAGAAATTCAATTGAACTATTTTTATAATAGTTCTCGTCGTTTTCATCGCTGTTGTCATTGTAGTTGCTATTGTCGTTGTCCTTGTTGTTACTGTTGGTGGTGTTGGTTGCGGTGGTGGTATTAATATTTCTGTTGCTGGCGTTTTCAATACATTCATGGATTCCAACAGGCTGCTCTTCTTATTCAAGTAGAAATCGCAATTATATTTTTAAATCAAGTCACATACCCATTAAATAATAATAATGATAATAATAATAATAATAATAATAATAATAATAATAATAATAATAATGATGACGATGATGATGATGAAGATGATGATGATGATGATTATGATGATGATGATGATGATGATGATGATGTTCATGATCATGATGACGATGATAGAGATGATAATAATTTCAATTAAGCAAACACGCCATTGCGTCCTTGTGGCAAATGAATTGAAACACCTCTTCTTCTTCTTCTTCTTCTTCTTCTTCTTCTTCTTCTTCTTCTTCTTCTTCTTCTTCTTCTTCTTCTCCTCCTCCTCCTCCTCCTCCTCCTCCTTCTCCTCCTCCTTTTACTCCTTCTTCCTCTAAATAACATTAAAATTTAGCTTTATAGGTCAATACATTGAAAAGAAGTTATTCGAAATTGAAAATAACAATAGTACGTTCCACTCTGTCCATCCATATATCCTCCCGACCATATAAAGTCTTCTCAGCCTTACTTTAACTCCTTACTCAATGTGAGTGCATATCTCATTTCAAATATTAAAATATATACAGAATAAAGTGTACAGCGTACAAAGAGTTAGACTACAACTATATGCATAACATCGGAATACAAACAAAAGACATACGCATTAATGTTGAAAACAGAGATATAAATATTAAGACCAATTAAACAAAACTATAGGAATGCCATTCCCAACAAATATTTCTAGAACTATACAAATCATTACCACGATGAAACAACAGATCGCCATCAACAAGGAAGTTTGTAGCTCAAAGGCCTCGACCCACAACATTTTATCTTTGTCAGTTAAAAATACATTTGTGGAATCATAAAGCTAAGCATAAGTAATCATCATAATTAGAACTTTAGCAATATTTTATCGTTAGGTGTAAATTTGACGTCAGACAGCTCTCGGTTCATCTATACTATAATGAAGAAAGTTGCTTATTAATTAGGTATGTAACAGTTACCAAAATTACTAAAGGAAAGGAATTATTAAAGGGTTGACCGACTGGAAATATTTTTATAAATTATTGTTCTAAAAAATTTCCTATAATTACGATTTCTCAAGTTCATTGAATTTTTGAACTCCAATCCTTTGCAAATTTAGATATTCATTACATTCACAGCGTCTAGTTCTTCACAAATTAAAATATTCCTTACTCGGACTACGGAGTATTCCATTTTCTTTTACAAAGTCTCTCGCTTTCTCTTTCAATGTTTTCATCTCAAGATTTAATTCGCTATTTGGAAAACTGACAGTATATTCTATTATTGTATACGTAATGTAAAAAAAAATGATTAAAAAGAGAGATTATGACTGTGATAAAATAATGAAAGCAATATTTACTAAGCAAGTGAGCACTATTATACAAATAGATAATTAGACGTAAAATATCATAAAAATTACTAGAATTGGGAGTCAAATGTGAAAATACTACCAAGTGCCTAGCGTAAAACCGCCCGGAGGGTGGTCTCTCAGCTAGTCAGTATTAATTATGCTTATACGTATATGTATATGCTGCTGTATGTGAGTGTGTCTGTGTATTTGTGCGTATGTGTGTGTGTATGCGTGCGTGTGCGTGTTTGCATGCGTGTGCATGCGTGTGTGTGCGTGCGTGTGTGCGCCTATGTGTGCCTGTGTTTGTACGTATGTGTCTGTAAATTATCTGAGTGTGTATATGTGTATGTCCTTGTATACTAAAACTAGGTAAATAAATCGGGAGCCAGCTGAAAGCAAAGTATTTCGATGGTGATTGTCCAATCTTTGGCCTCCCTTTCTCCTAAACTCCAATGCAAATCCGTTTGTGACCGGCTTGCTTACTTTGCTTAAATTATACCAAATGTATAAACTCTAACTCCACTCAAGCACACCTCTTAGATAGATCAGTTAAGAATATATCTTGACTTTTATATTTTGTAATCAGCATTAGCGCATACTATGTTCATTATAGTTGTTAAGTATGCAAAATCTCTTAACTTGCACATACCGAATGAAGTCTGTGCGTCGTTTCTAAAGATGGTTTTTCGAAAAAAGCGGCATGCTTCTCAAGCATGACCAACTATTTCGAGAATTCTGATCCATCGTCAAAGGCAATTTAGCTATGACCAAACAGTTTTTAATTGTGTGTGTGTGTGTGTGTGTGTGTGTGTGTGTGTGTGTGTGTGTGTGTATAAACTTGCCAATTTGTGCTTCCAAATTTTAAAGAAAGTAAGAAGTAATTTAGTTACTATTTCAAACTAGTGGAGTGACTACATTGAGCTTCACACTTTTCCTCGTAAATAATCAGTGTAATATATGGGTGTTTAAGGAAACTCAGCTGCATGTTTCCATTGAAGAATGATACTGAAATCTCCTTTCATATGAGCAATGAAAGTGTTTTATTCGTAACAATTCCGTTTTTATTCAGACTGACTATTCTAAGACTACACGATCCATCAGTCACAAGCATTTTAAAAGAGCAATGTGTGATTTGAAGGAGATTTGATTTGCATTTTTAGAGACCACAGAAATTTCACGTTAGTTCGTGACTTCTATATTTGTAAGAATTAATTTTAACGTCTGTATCGAGATGCGGTTTTAGTTACAAGATTTCAGCTTACGAAGCTCTCATTTAAATCTTTATGGATAATAACCGAAACACTAGCAGAAGAGATAAATTTGGGACGTATAATTTTTACTGTCTTGAAAATTAAAGGCTAATTGTAAAAGTGCAATCGCTCTGACTGATAGCATTTCAGGTTAAAAACGTTAATTAGGTTCAGACATGCTTTGAGAAGAGCAAATATATCACTGGTCACATATCTGAATAAAAAATTTGTTTAAAGGAGCCCGCACTGCAAGACTTATAAAACAGATACCTTTCACATTGCAGGACGCCATGTTCGACTTAGTGAAGCTTCTCTGCTTGCCATGAATACTAACCAAAAGCAATAATAGCTTAGCTAATCTGCATAAATATTGAGCTGTGTACATGTCATTTTAGAATCGAAATATGGTGTGAAAGAGTGACATTTTAAAGATACTCGTGTAGAAGTGAGAGGGAGAAACAGAAAAACTGTGTTTTTTTTAATAGAATCGAATATTCTGGAGGTGGAAATAAAGAGGAACCTATAGTTAATGAGTTAGCTCTATATTGATTAATGTATGGACCGCTCAGATGACGGACGCAAAACATTCTTTCAGTGGTTTGACGTCAACACCAAAATATATCATTTCTCAATCCTACAATAACCTGTCTTTATGTCTATATCCTCTGTATTACAATCCTTGGTTTTCCATCATCATCTTTTTCTCCTTTTAATCAATCATTCCTCCCTTTTTCTTTACTTCTCTGAATGTTATCATTACCACAGCTATTACTCTTCCGTCTCTTTCTCTCCCTCGCTGCCTCTGTCTCCCTGCCTGTTTGTCTGTCTGTCTGTCTCTTTCTCGCTTCCTCTCTTCCTCTCTCTATCCAAGGCATGTTTTCCACTACATTTCCTCGTCTTTCGCCATCATATATTCTTTCTGCTCTTGTATCAATTGCTCTTTCAGCATTCACTCAGACTTCATACTTGTTTGTTACTCCTACCTCATATTTTCCCACCCAATGAGGTAGCATCTCTTTTCCTCGTCACGCTATTTTCTGTGATTGCATTTTCGTTACTTGACTGCTAAAGTAGTTGGATAATTTCTCTTTGATCTCGTTTAGCTCATTACTAATTTCCTCTACGTTTTACGTCTCTGCATAACGTGTCTTAAATCTTTTATTGTCAATGGAAGACTATACGTATGCGGATAAATCTCTGTTCGTTTCATTTCGTATTGTTCACGCTCTTTGCCCATCTAACAGAGAAAAATGTTCATTTTACCTTTACCTTATGTGTACTGATTTTCCTTCCATATGTCCGATTTTTTCGTGTACACACATCTATATACTGGCAGCACCATGCTTTTGACAGCACTGGATGGAATAATGTTATCGAGAGATATTGAAATCTCGATGATGTCTAATCGACAATTGATGAAGTTAGTGAACATGCTTAAGTCAATTTGTACCATTGTCGCTATTCTTCGAATATTCTTTTCCTTCATTTATCAAACTTTGAAAACACAGACGCTATGTGTGTGTGTGTGTGTGTTTGCGTGCGTGCGTGCGTGCGTGTGTGTGTATGTATGTGTGTGTGTGCGTGTGTGTGTGCGTGTGTGTGTGTGTGTGTGCGTGTGTGCGGGCGTGCATGCGGGCGTTTGTGTGTGTGTGTGTGTGTGTGTGTGTGTGTGTGTGTGTGTGTGTGTGTGTGTGTGTGTGTGTGTGTGACTTCATAAATATCTTAATTTTCCATTTAATGGATTCTATCTCTGAAGATTAGTGCGAATGAAATAAAAAAAATATTTTTATCAGCCATTAGCAGTTTCCTTATAGATACTATTATATCACATATGCGCTCTAATCCGACTGTTTGATACAAATGACAAGCAACTCAATATATATGATTGTTTACTGAGGCTTCCAGTCTTATATTTAACTTGGCATTTTACATGCTTAGATGAAATTCAATTTTATATTCCAAATATACTAATATTTACACAAGCATAGATGCATATGAATAGCTATATCAACTACTAGCGAATTATGGAGCAGCCCATTGTATTTGAAGGTTAGAATACAATAGCTGGAAACTATGTAGTTATTAATTCTTTAACGTACAATTTATTGTAAGCAGCCATCCACAAAAACATTGCGACAAAAATTCCTTTGTCAGATTTCCTGTAAATTAGCTTATTCACAAAATTTTATTTCAGAGAGTATTTGTACCTCCCCACTCCAATGGTTCGCTTATGAAAAACAAAAATTCTGCGAAGCATACAGTCAGCAACCATACATTTCATTCAAAATTTCAGTTGTAGTATTTTATTCAGTAGAATCTAGATTTTTATTATCAATTTGTATTTGCTTGCTTTCTGTTGCTAGGGTTTATCATAATACTGATATGGTTACTAGCAGTCACAGGTCAAACAACCATATCGAATTTTCTCTTTGGTCATGGCTACTGTACTTTTAATCATTGGTCAACTGAATGAGGAAAGATGTGAGTACTACACAGCAACAAAAACAACAGTGCTGATTGTGTTTATAATGATGAAACATGCATATCATTTTCATACATAATTACAGCTAAACTGATCGTTAGTGTTTTGACAACGAACAAAAGTGCAGTGTCAATGAGAAGATACTTCAGTTGATATATTATACTTGAGTATGTTACGCTATTTACTGTTTCTGCATAACATTGTATTTTTATAAATGTATGATATGTTTTAATGGGGTTATGTACTTATAAGACCAAGAGAATAAAGAGAAAACAGATTGATAATACTTATTCTTTAGTGGGCTTCACAAACCAAAATGAAATGTCTGTATTTGCTCCAATATTTACCATCTCAAATCCGTGTTGCCACTTCATCAAATATGTTCTGCGACTTTGGTTAAATCAAATATTTTTGCTAAAATAATAAGTCCCTAGACAATTCTTTAAATTATTCTATAATACATATGGTAATTCAAGAATAAACGCAAATATACAGAAGTATGTATGTTTACAGAGACAGATACAGCCAAAAATATGAAAAACACACGTAAAAACTCTCTCCCTTTCTATTCATCATACATATAACAAACAATATAGATAGATAGATAGACAGACAGACAGACAGACAGACAGACAGACAGGTAGACAGACAGACAGACAGTCTGTTATTTAGACTGTCTGATACGCAGATGCATAGTATTGCTGCCACAATATTTGTGTTGTGTATATGTTAGTGCGTACATATACAATCAGTTCAATAAATAGATACATAATTATATGCAAACACTTACTAATGATGTATCTTGGCACGGATAAGTACAAATACCTACAAAGTTCATTCGCAGACGATATGAATGAAAATATGGATACACACACACACACACACACACACACACACACACACACACACACATATATATATATATATATATATATATATATATATATATATATATATATATATATATATATATATATATATATATATATATATACACACACACATAAACGTATATGTACGGATGTATATATGTATGTAAATTCACGTAGCTACGACCTTGCTAGCTGTAAACAAGAACATTGTTTTACACATTCTCATCTTTCAAAACAAAGAACACTATTTATCATTTACTTAGTTATGCTTGTGAGTATTTTTATGTATATGCATTCGTGCAATAATATATCTATGTCTATAAGGCCTTAGGTCTGTGTATCCTTCGCTTAGACTTTTCGGAGAATGTAAACATTCCATTTAGTTCTTTTTCATTTTCATATTTTCCGTATAATTAGTCTATGTTTATTTGGAATGCGATTCATTATTATATCTCTTATTATGTATGTGTGTTTGAGCATAGTAAAACTGTTGGAGTTTATTCTATGAGAGGACTGAGGCCGGATTTCCATACCCACTTACGTCTTCCATTTCAGTTGTAAATTAGTCTCAAATGGCATTACCCCTGTAAAAGTGGAACTTAATACTTCTAATGAAATGAAGTCGAGAAAGTTAATACTGAGAAATAATAATGAAATTTAAATGTGAAACTTTATATCGACTGTAAGTAATGATGATAGACAAAGCACAAGATTAAAACAAAGCACAAGATAACAATTTACAGTGACGCAACTGATTACATCAGTAATTTTACTATCGTACATTATATTTTTTGAGGTCGATGAAGAGGACAGTTGAGTACTATTATCAGTCCAGAGAAACAGCATGGTAGCATGACAAGAATTTGAACTAACCACAATTTAAAGTGATAGTATGTTGTCAACTTAATGTGACATTCCCATAAAAGAGAAAAATGCTATTGTCATTTAGCCCTAGGGAACACCGTTTCCTGTTGGACTTGACACATTTCCCGTGTCCTTATGTTTTCAAAGTGGAGATAAGCACCTCCACCCAGCAAAGCTAGAACCCAGAGACTAGTTTCAGAGTCATTGTTCATCATCAATCTGGAGTAGCATGGCTTGCTAGCTGTCGATGCCTATCCACCTTTGAAAACATATATATTTCAAGTGCAATATATTCACTGATTTTTGAAAATAGAAATAATATATGGCTTTGCTGGGTGGAGGTGCTTATCTCCACTTTGATGTGATTTTGTAGAATAAAGGTCTATCACATCAAAAGAGGCGATGAAAATGCCTTTATTGGTATGTTTGGGGAGGTAGCTTAGGAGATCCAGGTCATCCTTTACAATACTTGGTATTTATTTTAAGAGTATCTCAATGAAGTTGCTTAATTTGTGTGTTTCACATTTTGGACCTGCCACACTTGGTCTCAGTTTGTGGTCAGTGGGGAGGTGTACAGTGATGCAGATTGAAGTGGACATTTTGCAAGCTTCGGTAATTGTTTTGCTCTTGTGAATTTCCGGAAGCCCGTAGAGGTTGCTGGGTTTGCCGTTAGGCCATTTCCATGTCGGCAAATGAGTGTATTTAATTTGGAAATTGTTGCTGATTGTTGGTAGTTGGCTATTCTTTCAGAGTTTTTGTATCGTTCCGTATCCATAATTACAACAGTACTACCCTTATCTGCTTCCTTGATTGTGATGTCATGATTGGTTGGAACTGGTGGATGATTTCCCATTCCCTTTTACTGGTATTGAGTTTGGGTTTAGGTTGTGGTAATTCACCATAAGGGAAGTAGGATATGTAGTCACAAAATTTGTCCAGAGTTTTGTTCCTGCCTTTTGTAGGATTGTAATTGCTTTTATTGCGAACCATTGATTCGTCGTTATTATTTTCTTTATCAAAAAATTATTCTGTAAGGCGTAATTTACTGCAGAAATATGAGACACCATCATGTATTTCATTGAGGTTAGGGTACTGTGGTGTTGGAATGAATTTTAATCCATTTGAGAGGATTTTAATTTGTTAGGTTGTCAGGTTTAGACTTGAAAGATTCAGTATTTTTGATTTTTTTCAGGGTTGGCATGTACCATCTAGTGTCGTAGACTCTGTTGTTTTGGCCTAAAAAATTATGGTTGTGATGTATGTGCCTTGTGTATCCTTATCAGACGGGTAGTCATGATGGGTATACTGGGCTTCGTATATTTCACCCCAGTGTCACTTTGATGGCATGCACTGCTCTCTCACTCAATAATAATAATAGTAATAATAATAATAATAATAATAATAATAATAATAATAATAATAATAATAATAATAATAACAATAATATTAATAATAATAATAATAATAGTCAAGCTGAAGAGCGCGATTCGATTGTAATAAATATTTTATTGGTTGAATGATATTTCAACAGTAAGTCTGTCTTTGTCAAATCAAAATAAGAGGTGTTAAAAATTCAAAATTATAGAAATTTAAATTAAAGAATGAACGAGAGCAACCAGCGTCCACACGCTGATGGAATGACATCATCAGTCATTAAGTTACAATTTTATAACAGGCGAAAAGAAAAAGAGGAAAGAAAAACAGAAGGAAGAAGAATATTTAATCAAACAGTTTTGTATAAATTTGATGATATTCAGCTATCATTTTATTAATTCCTCCAAGGCGTGATGTTAATAACCCGTAAACATATTTCTCCTCATGCATTCTGAGAAGTGAAAGTGAAGCAGATTCAGATTATTTTCAGAGAATATACACTTTCAAATCTTTTTCAAAATTGCAGCCGTTTGAAACCAAATGTCCAGCAAGTTCTGTCGAACTACTGTTATTATGCGTGACGTTGAATCTGTGCCCATTAAATCTAATCTTTTGTTTAATTGTTCTGTTGTAAAACCAACACAAATCAAGTTGGGTTTCGCGCATTCTGCCGCGTACACCAAATGGGAATATCTACCTGTCCCACCTTCTGTATAAATCATAACATTTCTGTTATGATTCTTGATGGAATTTACTTGACTCATGTTGCACAATGAGCAGGGCTTACATCTCTTGCAGCTATTTTTTAAGTTACAACGTGCAGATACACCAATGTTCGTTTTCTTGGAGTCAGATATAGGGGTCAATAATTCTCTTATATTCTTATTCCGTCTAATGGCTACAATAGGTGACTGAGAAAATATCTGCTTGCAACGAGGTAATTTTTTCGCACATGTTGGTGACTTTCTTGCAACACTTTTGAAAGGCCAGCGAAATTTAGGTACCAGTTAATCACTAAAGGAATTCTGCCATCTATGGTATGGTGTTTGCTAATATTATGCGTGTAGGTTTGACTATCTTTGGTAATCTTAGCTATTTCGTTTGCTATTTCCTTTAATCGTGATTCACTTTAACGGCGTTTGATATAATGGTGTACAAAAGCATTTGCATGTTTCCAATAATTCTCTGTCAGTACAAATTGGGATTTCGAATTTGACCGAATATGATGTAGATGATCAAAGCGGCGGTGGGGATAAATGTGGGATGACGTGGGCTTGCAAAATAAGACTGTCACTATTCTGACTCCAGAAAACTTAACTTTTGTGTCCAAAAATTCAGCGTTAGTTTTTGAAAAACTAGATGTAAATTTTATATTGGACTTAAAGCCATAGTTTTTGGTATAAGAGTCACATAAATGCATAATTTTAACAAATACAATACAATAGATGACATAATTCCTTTAGTGATTAACTGGCACCGAAATTTCCCTGATCCCTCTTATCTCTTTTACTTCCTTTTTGTATTGAGTCACTAATGACATTAATTTTTCAGAGGTGTCGTCTGCATGAAACATAATATACAAGTCTATTAATAAACGTAGTACATTAAAAAAAAAAATGAGACTTCTTTGGCTGTCCGTCCATATCGGCGTTGATTATACTTGTTCAGCAATCATCTCTGACAGGCTCGCATCTAGCCTACAAGGCATTCTCTTGGTCGGCAGTATCGATGACGCCTGCTGCAAGTGAAGTTACTTGACTTAATGGAGAAGTGATGCTTATCGTGTCCTCTTTGTAGTCTTTCTTTTGTTTCTTCTCAATGGTTGGAATTACGAGCTTCAGTCGTCGTTGCCCTTCATCGCGCGCAGGGCCTTCTCCTCCCAGATATCTGAGGAGATAACGAAGTTCTTCATGCTAACTTGAAATAATTATGTAGCAATACGTTTTCGGCCTTCGTGTCATACCATGTTGGGTCCTAAAAAAATACACCTTCAGTTTTATATTTCTAGGTAGAGAAAGAGTCACAGTGGGTACGAAAATGTAAATAGGTTTGCTTGATTACTACCGGTATCTACTTCAATATCAACAATGATGACTTATTGTCTTCAGAAACACATGCTGTATCGCAACAGTGGTGGATTCAGTGCATAGTGATATTTGCCCCAGATGTGTAGGCTATTCATTTCAAATCAAACCGACATTAACTTCGATTGATAACTTTCTAGATCCAGAAAGTATGAGCAAAATACTACCCCCAGATCTAGCCTTCTGCATACACGGCGTGTATGAAGTGGAAGGGTTTGGAAGCTGCCTATTCTCGTGGCTACATCAACTACAATCATACGTGTGTGTTTGTTTTCGTTCGCGGATTGGTTATTTTTATATACATTATATGTAAATGCACATGAATTTAGGGACAAATTCACACGCACACGTACATACATACACACATACATATATGTGTGTGTACATATATATACACGTATGGGCAAGTATCTATATCTATGTCGATATTTATCATTTATGTATGCGTCAATTTGTATGCGCGTGTATTTTAAGAACATCGCAGAAACGATACTCTATATACATCCGTACATCATGTACATCATACAGATATACATACACATTTTTATATTGTATCTATGATTCAGGGAAAGATGAATACATTCTTCAAATAATTACAATACATCAAATATGGCTGATTTATCTCTGAGTCTCGTGCATTGCGCTCTAGCGATGTGCTATCGTACAAACAAAAATGGGCATAGGCATGTTTGTGAATCTGACAGAAAACTACATTTCTTAATAATTTAAATAGATAAATGTGATAAAGATATATTAAGCAAACACACACACATACAGTATTTGTATTTCATCTTATTGAATCCTATTCTTCATAAAAGTGTGTGTGTGACTGTTTGCGTGTTTGTGTATGTATTCATGTGTCTCTGTATAGAAGAGTAAGTAATTAATCATCCAACCCAAAAATTTTACGATCTACTAAGTCTCTCTTGGTCATAGTATGTTGCTAAGCTCTGTATGCCAAACTGCTTGTCTGATGCATTTGCCATATATTTCTAGGTGAGTTACAGTACAAAGTTCTAAGTGTCTTGCCTGAAGCCATTTGTCATAGAGTAGACTCCTGTCCTATGATATGATCACTCAACATCTTATCCACTCAATTATTTAATCTCTACATATAATGCCTTTTCTCTGCATTTCTGACTATAAGCCCGTGTCTTAGTGTATGTACGTGTGTTCATGTATATAAGTATATTCTAAGTTATTATTTTTCACAGAGCATATCTGCAAGAACTGAAAATGCGGCGAATAAATTGCCATCTTCGACGGTTTCCAGCTATTTGAGTTCACCATACACCGTGCTCAGGAAAGAATTATATAGATTCAATGATTATTTTGTCTTCTCCTTAATGAAGACGGACGACACTAACCAAATAATTTCATTATTTTTTTCAAGGACTGGTATTTATCTAGCGGGGAAATTAGTGTTTTAAGGAGCTCCTGAAGTCTTAATTTTAGGTTTAGATTCAGAGAAATTATTTTTATTTTCTTAATGTTTATGCCATCTCCTTCGGGAATAAGATATTAAGATGTTATATGTAATTTCCTCGAAAATTCTGTCTCTGCATACATACATACATACATATATACATACATACATACATTTCGTGTTACACTAAGAAGAGGTGTACTGTAACTTCGGATGTGTGTGTGTGCGTATGTGTCTCTGTGTGTGTTTGTGAGTGTGTGTGTATTTGTGCGTGTGCGTGTGCGTATGCATATGTATATGTATGTGTGAGTGTGTACATGTGTGTGTATACACATGCACAAATACAAACATGCACACACATAGACACATATGTATATACAGTACTAACGAAAGTGACGTCTGGATAGAAATTTTTAGACTTTTAATTATTATATTGCGACATACGTTTTTGTATCCCACTTGTGAGGATGTTTTTACGTTCATAGGATATTATTAAATATTATTTATAATATCTATGAATCTTGAACATGCCTCTACTCTATGTGTATGCTTTATCATGCAATTAATATTAATAGTTTTTTTTTTACTATATTCATCCTAAGCAGTAAGGAGATCTACATATATATCCATCCCATAGGATTACTCTGGAAGATTGAAATAAATGGTGGTAGCCGACACCAAGAAGTATAGGAGCTTTTATAAGTGCATTCAGAGGCATTGACCCTATGCAAATTAAAAGGATATATATATATAAAAAGAGTGTACATGTACGTGTGTGTGTGTGTGTGTGCGTGCGCGCGCGCGCGTGGTCTTTAGGTAACGATCCGGAAAAGAAGTGCTCACTATCAATATAAATGTACATCATAACATTTTATTTATATTATTTTATTTATTGACCTGTCTGAAGGACCGCGTAGTACTCCAGAGATACTGACCACATTTTAAATACCTCTTGTAGTTTCTCAGCTATGGCAATTTTGGACACAATAAAAAAAAGCTACCCGTGACTCGTTGGGTCACCGGGAAATTTCGAATTTTGTGTCTTGGACATTTTTCTTTTCCGGGTTATTTCGCATGCTTTCAACAAAATTGACATCGAAATCACGCGTAAACAGCTCCTTTCTCCAGAAAAGGAAAGATTTGGCTGCTATTTCTTGCATGTCCTGCTACTACGTAACAGATATTTCAGGCTCTTTATCGCAAGTAGCTGTTACGTGGTTGCAAGGCGTGCTAGATATAGCAGCCAAATCTTTGGAGGTAAGATACGTTGAATGCACTAATAAAAAAAAAACAGAGAAAAACTATTTCGCACCGAGCTTACGAACAGGACTTTTACGAGATATTTACCGTATTTTTAAAGTCATTTTCACTTTAAGATATCAGTCAAATATGCCAAAAAAAAATTTGTAATGGTATTCACTTTAAAATAATTTTTAAAGACATTAACATATTGTCTGTTTAAGGAAAGCTAAAGCTAATATAGCAATAACATTCTTCCAATATTGTTACTGTTATATTTTTGTAGATCAGTGAATGTATTGCACTTGAAATTCTATAAGTTTTCAACAGTGGTTTAGCAGCGACATCTAGCAAGGCCAATCTACTCCACACTGATGAAGGTCAGTTACCCTGAACCTAGTCTCTGGATGCTGGCTTTGTTGTGTAGAGGTGCTTATTTCCCCTATTTGAAAACTTAAGGACACAGAACGCTTGTGTCTTGTAGCCAACTAGAAATGGTGTTTCGTGAGGCTAAATAACAGTAACATTCTTCCCTTTCGTGGGACTGGCACATTAAATTGGCAACATGCCATCACTTTAATTCATAGTAATTTTCCATTATGCACCAGTTTGGCTAGGTAACATTGCAAGCAAGCAAGCATGATTCAAGGTGACTTTTAATGTATTATAGATCTATGGAACATAGTTTTTATTCACGTAGGATTAGACTGACAGAAATACACCATGGAGAAAAGAAAGTGAGAGACTAATTCCATGAATCAAAAATACATTCTAGATGAATAAGGAATTATAGAGGTACCTAATTTATAAATAGGACTCATCGATTTTAGTAGTCATGCTAAAAGTCACCTACGTTAGATGTGAAAACTAAGATAGCGTTTTAGAGAACCTTTATATTATATAATTATAGTTTATCAGCTTTAATGTAGATATAAATAAAATGCATAATTTCAAGTATCGGCTTTACCACTTTCTTAGTAACATTGTTTGCCATACCTGTTTCTCTTTGTCTGTCTCTCTCTATCTCTGTTTTTAAGGCTTCTTTAAAAATTCATGCAGACTTTTTAATTATATATAATTCTCGTATAACTCACGGTCATAAACTGTGACGAGGGCTTACATTATCTGAATCGGCTCCATTACGTGTCTGGTGCACATTCCATACCTCTGTTCTCCCCTTCATTCTGTACTAAAGTAATATTGTTGATAGTATCTGTGACTTTAGCAGTAGCTCATGTGAGAGCTTTAATCTGGTGATACAATGTTGTAAAACAATCAGTAGGCCGATAAGAGTGTCCGTTTAGGGTTAATGGCTTTCTAGAAATACTAAAAAGTTTCTTTTCTTTAAGTCACATAAAAAAATATTGTTGGCTAATATAAACCTTGATAAGATAAAACGTTGGATAGCCAAAGGCGGGATGCTTGATATTTGGTCTTAGGAATCACAGTAGATACCGTATTAAACAATAACGACAGCATTTGTTAATAACATAGTATTCTGCAGATTATATACGGGGCTGTTCTTATATCTGGGTGACTGAGAATGTAATTTTCTATTCAGAACGCAATACTGGCGCCGAAGTACAAAACTTTTGACTATCTTTCGCACCTGCTGATAATTCAGCATGATATGAGGCACAATGTGTATGTTTATATATATATATATATATATATGAGTATGTGTGTGTATGTGTGTGTGTGTGTGTGTGCGTGCGTAGGCATCTCTGTATTTTAATATATATATATATATATATATATATACACACGCAAACATACATACATATATATATATATATATATATATATATACATATAAATTAATAAACATATATATATGTGTGAGTGTATATATATGTATGTGTATATGTATGCATGTATGTATGTATGTATGTATGTATGTATGTGTGTATGTATACACACATATGTATCTGCTCATTCTTTTCTTTGCTTGGTCCTTCTTTAAATACTAGCAGGAAAGTTTATCCTATTAAGTCCATTCCCTCTCTCAGTTCCACAAAACAACACACTGTTCGTGATTAAAGATTTCTCTAAGTATTTAAACCCTCATCACTCGAGACAAAATGCTCCTATTTTCTCTGTTACTTTAGATATAATATTAATCTTGTTACCATTTCGAATTAAAGAAAATGCATTGATTTAATTTTACAGCTGTAATATTTTTTTTATTATTTGACTTTGCACATGTTAATTTCCTTAGTAGAAGCATACATTTCCCTATAGATTTCTCTGGCCACAAACTGTAAGGCCTGATGTTCATACGTGAATAACTTTATTTATATGAATTACATCTGAAGGCGGCGAGCTGTCTGAGTCGTTAGCACGTCGGGGAAAATGCTTAGCGGTATTTCGTTCGTCTTTACGTTCTGTGTTTAAATTCTGACAAGCTGACCTTGCGTTTCATCCTTTTAGGTGTGGATAAAATAAGTAACACTTGAGTACTGATGGCTGATTACGTCGGCCTACCTTCTCTCCTCGAACTTCGTGGCATTTTCCCAGAATTTGAGACCCATATTAATTATATTTTACTTTCAGTATAAATATTCTTTTTCTTTATTCAGCATATGTCCATCAGAAACAGACTTACATATGGAATTGTTTTCTCTATGATGAAAAATGATTGACTACTTCTGTAAACCAATGATCAACACTTCCGTAAAAAAGTAAACCACAGATTAATTTTCAGCTGGTTTATCATCCTTTACTAAATTGCTGTCTTTGTTGTCTTTTGCTACCAAGATTCTCAAGCTATATTAAAGGTTCGAACTGTTAACCAGCTCCACTGATGAGCTGACACCTTACAGCTTCTTCATTTGTGACCGCTTTTTTATCTTTAATTTATAACCTTGTTGACACACTGCTGACTTCTTTACGGAGTATTTTTATATTGAATATCTTGAAGTTGTTTTATTAGTTTGTTTCTCTTTGTTTTAGTGAGGATATGAAGTTTGGCCAAATTAAGCTGAAGTAATATTTGCCGATCGTTTTTACTTTGGTTGCTTACAGGACAGTATGTATTCTATTGGCAATTAGGTGGAATAATTTTGGGTGTAAAATGTATCGTTATGTTAATGAAATCGGCGTATACCGAGCCAAGAAATTTATACCATGCCAAGAAATCTAAAATACTTCATTGAGAATGAGAATACTCTATATCTAAACGACTAACTCTTGTCAAAAAGATGAGGATACAAATCCGAAATTTAATTAATATAATTGCAGTAGTAGTTAAGTCTAAATTGTAGCAGCAGCATAATAATTTCGATTATTATATGGTACACCTGTGTATCCTATATACATCGCAAAGAGTCTACTCAGAAAGTTATATGGGTTTTCATAACCCCTAGTCAGTTAGTGGACTCTTGACTCTAAATAAATTTCTTATGACACACACAGATGATATGTTGAAACAGCTATACGCTACTGAGTTGAATATAGTAAATATTTCCTGCAGACCAACGGTGAGATAAAATCCAATGCTGACTAGCAGGATTTGAACTCAGTTATTAATTAATATCATTAATTACTACTTAGTACTTTATCATCTCTGCCACCCTTACAGACCTGGTAATCGTTTCGCAATAAATTTTAATAGCAATGATAATGGTCTCAGATTTTGGCACAAGGCCAGTAATTTTAGGGAATTGGAGTTAATGACATAATTATATATTTTATGAACCAATTTTGGATGTTCCCGATATATCTAAGGACTGCACTTAACAAAGTTTCATATTATATATGAGAGAATTGATAAATTTCGTTGATTTGTTATTCGTTTTCTTTAGTTAAGATCTTGCAAGATCAATTCAAAAAGTGTTTCCCCAGCGCAGCGTAACAAGCGAGCTTGATAGTCTAAGTGGTGTCTAGACTATTGTGATTTATAGGTCTTTGTAAAGATATAATTTATCATTCATGGTTTGATATGAACTTCTTAACTGATTAAGTCTAACGATATAACTTCTGATACACTTTAACACGTATGACAGTCGTTAATTAAACTGTACATGGCTCTTAATACTCCAAGTTTACTGTCTCGTTCAGTCTCACATTCATTGATTTGCAATTGATGGGAATACGTATTTTGTTTCAAATTGCGAAAGCCTTCGCTAATAGACAACGACATTTCAACACTAAAGTAATATGGCAATATAGAATATATAAGTAATAGTAGTTAGTTGTAATAATTGTTTTTGTTGTTCTAACAAATATATTCTTTCAGTAGTTCATAATTTTATTTTGCCACCACGCTGTAAATTACATCACACACAATCTGTGTATGTATGCATGTATGTATGTATGTATGCATGTATCTATCTATCTATCTATCTATCTATCTATCTATCTATCTATCTATCTATCTATCTACCTATCTATCTATCTATCTATTTACATAGTGTATGTATGAATATGTATCATATTTCATCCCTGCCCTTATATCATACTGAACCAGTTAGGGGTGAATCTCTTGATTCCTTGATCATTGACCAAGCTAGTTTGTTTATCACATAATATGGACTACATGAGAAGTCTTTCTTCAACTTATATTTTTTTTTTCCCTTCGTGTGTATCTTATCGCACATCACATTGTTGATAGGTGTTTCTTGTCTATTAATGCCATTACATTCTTCAGAAATATTACAAATATATATTTAAAAAAATGCATTTATTATATAAACAATCCTGCAGTGCTGAACAATTAACGACCAGGAGGCAATCTTTTTATTGCTGATTTCGAGTCATATAACATTGTATTAATATGGAAGCGAGTGAGATTTACTGAATGTAAGTGTAACATGATAAGCATCTGCATGAGTCAGCGTTGGTTAAAGGCAAATATAGCAAGTCTTAATTAATGTATATATTCTACTTTGTAAGCAACACTTAAAATAACGAAAGACAGCCTAAAGAAATAAACCATAGAGAGAGATGCACATTTTCTTTCCTTAAACATCGTCGAGGAAGCAATAAATGCACATTCAAAGTCAAAGAAAGTTTATAGAATTATAAATCATTGGTTAGGATGACACACATTACTCAGCAAGTTTAGGACGAGTAATATCGTCTTTTAGAGAGATGGGTTCATAAGGAGAAAATAGAGTAAGCATTCACAATGACACTTGATGCAGTGAATTTAAGATGAATTTTGACTTACATATGATTCTAATTTTAATAATTAGACATTTTTCATTAGTTGCTCTGATAATTATAGTACTATGAATAATTTCATTTGTATTTTATATATTTAAATGTTGGCCATCTTCTGAAACACAATGTCCTTCATTTTGAACCTTTAGAGATTTTGTTGGCGCCGTATCTTTAATGTCGATTTAGTATTCATTCTCCAAATTATGCTCTTTTAAAATCATAGTGTACTACAAGCTGGTTATGAGCAATATTATTATTCTGATGAATATCGCATTATGCTTCCAGCCTCAACATATTTCTGTATTATATCATATAACTATCAGGCTAGTTGATAAATTTACGTCTATTGTTTGTGTTGCTGTCTCACCTATTTTTGTTTATGGCTCGTAATAAAATCGAAATAGATTGCTTATTAACTTCCAAAATGCCTGTTATCATTTTTTGTTTTGTTTCATTATTTACAAAGTATCTCTAATAATATTCTGATTATCATGGTATCTATTGGAGGAAATCGAATAATATTTCGATTATCATGGTATGTTTTGGAGGAAATCGAATGTTTTGGTTTTCCTGTTATCTATGGGAACATATCAAAGCTGTAATTAAAATTAATGCCATAAAAAAGCAAATTCGTCTAATAAGCTTTCAAAAACTTTATAAAAGCTACAAAATCGAATACATTATCCAAATTTCTAATAAAACAATGTCATGAGAATGTCTAAGCATGAAAAGAGAGATTAGAACATTTATAAAAGGTGAAATCTTTACAGGATTCCTAGTTAATATAAATTGTACACTAGTTTTAGGAATGTAGCTTACATTCCTCTGAAAAGTAAAAGATGAAATCATAAATACAGAGGTGTGTATACGAAAATAAGACCTAGTGGCCTTATTTAGATGCCTATGGCTCTTGTACCTTCGTACCACTTTAATTTTGTGGCTTCGTTTGAATTTAACAGTATGTCTCATACTTTACACTCGATGTTAGAACTTCACAATAAAATTACGGACGGGAGATTTTAATGCAGGGAAATCAAAATCAAACGTTCTAATTATTCTTTTCGGTTTATCGGAAATAGTGATTTATTCATCAATCCCAGATAATCGATTAAATGCAAAGTTGGTCTCGATGGATTTTAAGTACAGAGCGCAGAAAGAGACGGGACAAAAAAGTGGAGTATTCTATCCAACATTCTGGAGACACTACCGCAAAAATACATTTTTCGTTTTCATATGTATGAGTGTGCATGTATGGAAGTACTTTATCTGTCTGTCTGTCTGTCTGTCTGTCTCTCTCTCTCTCTCTCTATCTATCTATCTATCTATCTAACTATACACACGTACACGCAAAGTTATGTGAGTGTGTATGTATGTATGTATGTATGTATGCATATTTGTGTGTATACCCTATATATGCACATATATATGTCTGTACGTTCATAAAGATAGACAGACAAACAGACAGACAGACAGACAGGCGGACAGACAGACAGGCGGACAGACAGACAGACAGACAGGCGGACAGACAGACAGACAGACAGGCGGACAGACAGACAGATAGATAGATAGATAGATAGATAGATAGATAGATAGATAGATAGATATGACTTTCAGGAAACAGAAACAACCTTTCTATGGATTTTCAATGTTTAAGCCTTCAATGGAGAGTATATAAAATTATTAAAAGTCGGATTGTTCAGTTTTTACTGTGATGTGAATGACAGTCATTTTTTGTATGTAAAGTAGGCTTCTAGATAAAATGAGAACAGCCTTTAAACGAGAACTGAAATTGCTGAAGCAATTCCCTTGTAATTTTTATGGACTTTACTTGCAATATTTATATTGATTTGATCTTCTAATTAGTACCTACCACATTGTAATAACAATAATTTCATTTATTATTACTCTCAGTCAGCATTTTGGATGGCAGCCATTTATCGAGATACTATTCTGTATAGAAAGCATATATATTGCTTATGTGAATGTATGCACTGTAGGTGCTTATTTTCATATGCGTGTTTATATTTATATGAGTATTTGTGTTCAAATTTTAATCGTATACATTTTGACGTTCGTCAAAATATCATCACAGCCACATACGAAGAAAATAGACTCATATATCGTCATACATATGTATTTATGTGCCAGCATGTGTGTATGTGTATGTGTGTGTGTGCGTGTATGTATATGAACATATTTGCATACATGCGCGTGACTTATGCGTCTTATTTTCTATGTGTGCGTATGTAAGAGTATGTATATATAAATAAAAACGAATTAAGTTAATTAATTCTCCCAAAAGCTCAATCGCTCCAAAACCTGTGATAAGGTTTGATAACTCGATTGCAGTTCTGGTTTCAAGTGTTATTCTTGATTCATTTTACTAATGATCCTCAACATATTTTGTCTTCCCTCACTCCTAGTAAAATATATTAGCTACGTACCTAGCTTCTAGAAACCAATATCAGTTCCCCATGTCCTTCCTAGTTGTAGCCAGTCTTGTATGCCAACAAATATAATAGATTTCAGAAATATAAAGAAAAACAATATGAATATTATGTGATATCATATCTCCTGTGTTACAAATTAGATAGTTGCTGCCAATGTAAAAATAAATAGATAAAACAATAATTAATATTACAAGCTCAATAGTTAATGATCGATATTTCATTGCAATAAGCCAAATATCTCTTAATGAAATTAATCACTCAAATGCATATAATCTCACGCGTGCATGTCTGTGTGGTGAACAAGCAGCCAAGAGCAGAAGTAATTAAACTATCAGTTTAGAAACCTTGAAAGGTTGTATGTACCAAAGTCTTAAAGGAAATTATCGGTAATATATTAGCATTCTTACCAATTGAGATTTATCTCATATAAGTCCATTTATGAAAGCTGGTTTAGCAACGACATTGCAGATCTGTGATTTCGTAAAAAAATAAACCTAACAATATCAATTGCATAGCATTTGAGTTGGAATAGATTAACTGAAAAATGAGACACTAACTTATTTATTCCAATTTAAAATTATGTTCAGTAAATCATACATATCGAGGAAGAAGTCTTGAGAAAAATATTCTGAAATCGAGGATATTCACTAACAGAGAGTGAGATTGGAATTCAGCCAGATTCAAACATAGCTAGACTGATATTGTAGTGTATTCGATCATTTTGAAATTTGGCCAATGATTTATCGCAAGCATTCATCAGTGTGCACAACCATAAAGCAACTCGGATGAATCCCTCAACGTCTATTTTATCATGCTTTATACAAGACCAAAAAGACTGCTATTAAAAATGGCGCATTTGCTACGTAAAAATATTTAATTAAATATACTAGGATAGATACAGCACTTCGGGCGGTGGTTTGGGAGGTTTGCCAACTATTTCGTGCAATTTGAGTCACCATGTTTAAGTGCCCTTGTCGAATAGCGAAACTAATTGAAATAATTTGACTTCACCATACATGAGGTAAGTATAGTTAGTGATACAGCAAACTTGATGCCTGCCAGGAAACAATTCTCTTTATTCTCTCTCTCTCTCTCTCTCTCTCTCTCTCTCTCTCTCTCTTCTCTCTCTCTCTCTCTCTCTCTCTCTCTCTCTATTTGTGTTTCTGTGTCTGTATATGTCTGTCTGTCTCTGTCTCTGTCTGTCTCTCTGTATCTCTCTTTCTCCTCATACATTCACATTCCTTTAGAGAGCTGGTTACTGTAAAAAGTGTAATAAGTGGCGTGGGATATGAATCACTTCTGTTTCCTGACTTCAGAGATGTATGGTTCATTTAAGAAACGATTGACAGTGTCAGTTCCATAGCGAAAGTGTTACGGAGCACAAGAAAAAGGATTGGTCGTATTTTAGTTACATTCATGATGACATGACATAACTCATACATATTGCAAGGAAAAAGATTTTTGCCCAGTCTTTGTTTCATTGGGCTAAAGCCTGCACGAAGAGGTCAACTCGACTGTGGTAATATGCGTCTAATACTAATATTTTATATGGTTGGGGTTTTAAACTCATAACTACAAAGTACTACAGAAATGAATAGATAAATGCCAGTCCGATATCTGGCTGTTTCAATCGTCTGCTCAGCCATATTTTGTCATAAAAGAGCGACAATACTGTGAACACTATCAGCGATTGTTTCATTATGGAAATATTAACAGTTTAAATAGTTACAGTAACCAGTTATGTTTAGTAAATACCGAATACTGCAAAGTTCAAAGAGTATCGATTGAAATGGAAAATGAAGAAAAAAAAAACACAGGCAAATTTAGGTTATTGCTTAGAATATTGCCATAGTTTTCAAAGCAAATGATACAATAGTAAATCTGTGATGATGGAGTATATTTATTTATTTTTGAGCAAATATGTTTTATAAAACAGAAACGATAGATATCTCTGGTAAGATTTGAAATAAGAGAAGTGAATTCTAGATTAGAAATATATATATATATATAGTTCGGCTCTCTACTATCACTTTTGGGAAATCAATTAGCAGAGAATCTAAACATGTGAAAAGATTCAAACTTTAATTGAAGAAGTACTTCAAATTCACTCAGTTTCATTGTTTTTATGTAATAGCGTATCATTAGTGACGAGACTTGTAATAGGAGAAATCTCTGGCAGAAGGAAACTTTAACTATATCGTGCCATCACTAATTACTAAGAAAATGCAACGTCCACTTTAAGCTGATTTTCATCTATTATATCTGACAGTCTACGTTACAGACATGTCCTTGGACCTTGACAAAGAAATGGAAAGAGATTATAGTGAGTGACAACAGATTCGATGTGAATTAAATTTACCCCAGGTTCTACCTGTGTTTCTATAAAATCAATGGTACATATATTTTGTTTTTATACTACAGACTATTCCGTCAATATTCCATTTTAACGCTTTTACCATTTGTTTGAAATGTATCATTTTCTTTCCATAATTGAATGTTCAGCAGAAATTACAAATATATCCACAGTAAACGAAATAATTAATTTACCCAGTTTTTTCTTACTGTAAGTACATATATATATACACACACACACATAATATGGACTGTATACATAATGTTTATTTCACTCTGTTCCAAATTCAAATGCTTACCACTAGTTGTAAAGAGGTTCAGTAGTGACGAACAATTTTATTGCTGTAAGCAAAAGAAGCATTTGACGTGTGGAAGCGTTTGTTTCCACTCCACACACATCTTCAAATGTGTCAAATCACTATAAGAAGCTCGTTAATTCTATAATATAAAATCAATTATTTTTTTCCTCAACTTCCTGTAGTGGTTTGAAATTTGGGAATATGTGAGTTTTATGCAAACAAACTTGTCCCGGTATCAATCTACAGATATTTGAATATAATATCGCCAAATTCAGTTTCCTCGGTCTGAAAAAACCTGAAAAATGTCATAGCTACTGCCTCGCATCTGAAAATTATCTTTAAAATTACACACATACATGCATATTTCTTTAGAAACTAAACGGCTGGTCCTGATTTTCCATTGTTTCTAACTGCGTACACATATACTATTGGATGCAGACATGACTAAGTGATTAAGAAGCCTACATTACAATCATGAAGTCACAATTTTTTAATCATACCTCTTAGTATTTTGAGTATCGACTTCCTATATTGTTAAGCAAAACCTGCCCAGAAGCGCATGAAACTCTAACTGTAATTCAAAAGTTCAGCCTTACACAAAAGTTTCAGAATTACACAAAGAATGTACGTGTCCGTGGGATACTTAACCAGTCAATGTATAAGTCATACAGTTGTTTGAACAACAAAGCGTTTATGCATCGTATGAATTTCTGCCTTTATACTTCGAAGGTCTCGTATTTTAACAGGATATCTAGCTGGCAATTTAATTATAATGATGCGAAGTAACTTTAAAATCAGAGAAACGTATAATAATAAAATATCAAATATCTGTTACATACGGATATTCACCATGCTGACAATATCCACATTCTAACATCATTTGAAAAAAAGAACATAGAAAAAAAAATATGAACCAAATTTGCATACTATTAAGATTAAATCTGCTACAATGTAAATTTTGAAAACTTGCTATAATTTGTGTAACAATGTTTTTTTTCCGGTGAACACTTTTACTACATCAGCCAGTTTTCATTAACTTACTTGTTGGCTGATCACTACTTCAATCGATCAAGAACGATCAAGTTTCTCCATTGATACTATAAATATATAAATAAGGTAATAAACAGAGGAAAAGAATTCCTTCAAAGAGGTGTGAAAAAACATCCAATTCACTGGTACGATGGTTGAATACCACATAAATATGGGTATAATGCAAATTACAAACAATAAATCAATCAAATAGGGAGATACAATTGATAATCCAATAATTTATTTATATTATGATATAACATAATATACTATGAATATAATATAATATAAAATAAACAATTATTGAAACAACCGAAAATCAACACTTTATTTCGACTTATATACATTTTTTTATATATATATATAAACAATTCCATTCCCTTATATATATGTCATATCAGTGAAATATTGAGTAGATAGACAAAATTTATTATGAAAGAATTACTGGATTGTAAAAAAGTTATTTCAAATGCCCATGTATTGTGAGCGTGAGTGTTAGCCACTCAACTGCATATCAATTGAACTAAAAATTAATAAACAACAAAATTATAACGGACAAACTAATTAATTAATTAGAATCTACAACTATCGAAATATATTTCTATATATCTCAAATAATATCAACCCAAACTCATTTATGTCTAAGACAATCTTTCGTTATTATAATAACATACAACAATAATATATATGTGCCTATAATTAAGTATCAGGGCCTTAATCTATAAACTGTAATAAAACGCGTAAAAAGATACAATGACGATTATATTTTTAATATCTAATAACTCTTCTATCTATTTAAAGTTATTTATATATAAAGTTGTTTAAAGTAACTAATAAAAGTGTTCTATATTTATTGCTTATCGGAGAGAGAATTCCGTAATAAATACGATTAGAAACTTAACATAAGATTTCTTTGTTTACTTAATTTATCGCATGGAGAATTCCGTAATAAATATGAAGATAAATTTAGCGATACATACACTGTTACAAAAATACCCCATAGATATAGAGTTAGGCTATAATAGGGATATCAAAATATTACTAGTTTTTTTTAGTAGTAACGAATTGTTTATAGAACAAGAAATGTATACAAATCGAAAGAAATTTTTGGTTTAGGTTTGTTTAAATACTGTTTCGTTATATTATATTATTTTCAGAGTATATTATTTTATATTACAATATAAATAAATTATTGGATTGTCAATTGTTTCTCTCTATTTAATTTATTGTTTATGTATATATATATATATATATATATATATATATATATATATATATATATATGTGTGTGTGTGTGTGTGTGTGTGTGTTTAATTTTCTTTACCGAGTATCTAAGCTAGGCACTGATTCTGCACGAACTTAGTACATTCACAATACAGGTTATTGTCTTCTGGTGACGAACACATTCTTTAAGGCGCACAAGCTCAAAATAGCAGCGGAACGAAGCTATTACTTTTATACATAAAGCCGCTATATGCTCTTTATTCTCTATTTGTATCTATTATATATATATATATATATATATATATATATATATATATATATATATATAATACAAACAAATAGAGAACAAATAAAGTAAAAAAGGAGAAAAATGATTTGGAAAGAAATTTTTAAAAATAAAGATGCCCGAAATGCCCGATCTCTTGTGTATATAAGAGATCATACTCGCATATATCTAATCTTTTTATCTAGAATAAACCTCTAAAACAATTTACTAAATATTTTTTTTTTTATTCATTACCTTTCATCCAACCTGTACTAATGGAATGTTGATGTGCTTTTAGAGTCGTTTGATATCTACTTCTAGCTTGTTGGTGCCGTTTCTCAGTACACTTAATTATATCTATATTGCTATACATCTATATTAATTCTTGTCGTTATGGTTTTTATTACATGCTGGCCACTGGTAGGGTCGTTATTTTTTAATGATCTTTATCTTTAATCATGCACACACACACACGCACACACTCACACACATATACATCCATGCATATATACATATATATGTGTGTATGTGTGTGTGTATGTATGTGAGTATAGATGCGTGTGCGTGCGTGTGTGATCTTTGATATACACAAGAGGTCATGCATTTAGAGTGTCTTTATTTTTTAAAATTGCTTCCCAAATCATTTTCTCTTTTTTTTTACTTTATTTATTCATTATAGACATTCTTTGTGCGATACAAACCAAACTGTATGTTTTTGTACTATTACATAGATACACTTACGTTTCCATGAAACTCATAATTGCAAAAAATCTGTTTAATATTTCTATTTAATTTCTCGTAGTATAACCTATATTTATTATTTAGTCTAAATGTAAATTATTGATATGTTTTTCAAATATTGATTTAGGCTTAAACAAGCCTATGTAGCTTAACAATTTTATTAAAACCATTAATCTAAATTGACTTCATAGGAAATTATTTTATAATTTTTCACTCGTACGCACGCATCCGTAATATATGTATTCCTTTCTGTTCCTTTCTGAGAGATTGTCTGTTTTCGAATTCTGCTTGCATTTATTTATTAAATATTCCTCTCAAAGTATCTTTCAATATTCAGTAGAGAGGCTGTGACCAACGAGCCTTACAATTATTTTTGATAACTTATGCGATGTAAAGAAGATATGTGTACATATACTTTCTCTTATACATAAGCATCGATATTTATGCATTCGAAATAAATTGCGAATATAGGTATGGTCTACTATTAAGCAATACGTTCATAAACAGGACCCTCAATACTTTTTGAGCTAGTTTGTCGATTACAAGAATGACAGTAAGGCATTCACATCAACATCTGTATGAAATTATTTTTCAAATATTCATTGCTAAGAAAACGTAAAAGTGATGTATTTAACATCAACGATTAACTTATGCCGAAAATGCGCCTGTAATAACAGATAAATTAATCAAAAAATGTTCTTCTGAGATTTCATTAAAGAAAATAATACCCCATGATTATAAGGATTACGAAGAAAAATTACCATTTTAAATTTTCTTGGTATTTGTTTATATCAATCGGGGAACATTTAGTTTTGGCTGTTTTTTTTTTTTTTTTTTTTTTTTTTTTACAACGTTCGACTTGAGTAGTTCCTGAAAAAACTTTATATTATTAAACAATTTTTTCCAGCAAGTATTACAAATTATTATGTGTGAATCCTTTTGAACAATTGTTGAACAATAGCTGGAAGATTATCAACCACTAGAGGTGATCTGATCCTGAGAGAATGTCTTGAACAACTACATATTCATACAACCATGTGTGTCATATCTACGCATCAGTGTAGAATTACAACATATCAATGTAAAATGTCTGTGCATGCGTGCGTGCGTGTGTGTGTTTGTTTGTGTGTGTGTGTGTGTATGTGTATGTGTGTGTGCAGGTATGAGTATTAGATGGAATTTGCACTTTTGCATCGTTAACTATAAAATTCAAACTCAAATGAAAACACTAGATTAAAGGAAACTGCTATTTCATGTACAGCAAATCACGTCATAAGAGAGAACATGTAGCATTAAACTCAGACGACACTCTTCTGACAATCAGAGAGCAACTGAACATTATTTGTTACCGTAATTGCTTACTCTGCTTAGTTCCCTTTCATTGATAATGATGTAATAACGAATTCCTTTATCGAATGCTGCAGTACAAATGGCAGCTGTCCAGATGTCTTTTATGTTGATATACGATTTAATGAATATATATATAAGGAGCAGATACCACTATCTGAGTGAAGCTTGATACATTTCATACACTTTATAGAATAAAATACTTAAAAACTAACGTATTTTCAGCATTTCCAACCCGATAGCTGCGCATGATGTATAATCGAGATCGAAAGTATGTTTCTGTGTTAGTTTCTTTTTTTCCATGTGGCTTTATAGGAAATGTTGCATTGTAACGATATTATATTGCTGTGTCACTGATAAAGAAACCTTTCTCAGCAATCAAACTATTTATTTCTTTTGTAGTGAAAGAAAGCAATTTTATATTGAACCTTTACCTCCGAATATTACATATTGAATCAGCCATTTACTTTTGATTCATTCTGACATTGCATTTGTCTGATGTGGAATTATAAGTCTAAAACCTCGCATGTGTAACATAGAAAAGCTTTTGCATCAAGTTTTATTATTGTTGCCTAATAATCTCATTGCATGGTCGTTCTATCCCATAAGATTTATTTACGTTAATCTGAAATTACATTAAGTCAAGCTTGTCTTTATGCACATCAACATTCATGTATTGCTTCAAGTTATATGTTTGCATCCTCAGACTTCTTTAGAAGGGGAAGAAGTTATAAAGGGTCCAGTAACTCAGTGTGCATGAAAATAATTTTCTTGATATGTATTCCAAAGATTACCCTACACTACCATCTGAAGTTTGAATACATGTTTTTCTTTGAGAAACATCTATAATTTTCACGTTCTATAAACCATATTTAAATAGTTCTGTAATATTGCAGAGTTACCCTAGAAGAGGTTCATCAGTTATTGTTGTTGGTAAAATGCAACGGGTATGTTGCGTTTTTATTGGTTGTATGTTGATCTTGTTTAAACTTGTGTCCTCTGTATTTTTAAGAGAAACTGTAATCTCTAATTTATTCAGTTATGCAAACTGAGAACCATTCTATCAATAGAAAATATATATATTTTACTCCAACCGAAGGATCTGTATTAAATTTAATGGCATAAATATAATTATAATTATATGTGTGTGCGTATGTGTGTGTGTATACATATATATGTATGTATATATGTACGTCTATTATATATACCTATATAAATATATATATATATATATATATATATATATATATATATATATATATAGATAGATAGATAGATAGATAGATAGATAGATAGATACATAGATAGATAGATAGATACATACATACATACATATACCTATATATACAGAAATGTATGTATGTATATATATATATATATATATATATATATATATATATATATATATATATATATATAATGTAAGGATAAGATCTTTATAAGAATTTATCAAGTAGTCAGCGTGAAAAAAACTCATAAGGAAAAAAAACATTTTTTCTTTCCATAAATATACATAATTTAATTTATATAAGGGCATAACTATACAATAATGCCTCACGCTTAGAGGGACTTTATAAGTCAAAACTACCAAAATAAGCACATTTTTACCGATCGCGAGGGAATGCAACTTTCAAATCTAACCTCCTAAAACTGTTAACTTAACGGCAAACCAATGGTTTCATAATTAACACAGCAAAACTATGTAGTAAGCTGCATCTTTTATTCATCAGTGCATGTATGGTCAAGACACATAAAGAATAAACAAAAATCAACAGACCCTCGGTACATCAGGGTATGTTGACTTATGAATTATTGTATAGTATATATATATATATATATATATATATATATATATATATATATATATATATACACACACAAGAATTACGGAATGGTATATAAATTCTTATTCGCACACCCGGCAACCCTAATCGTGGCTACTGTGGAATATTACAATAATGTTTTTTTCTTCTAATCGATACGAAAAAAATAGGCCACCTTCCGTCTCAGTACACCACTATTGTCCCTAAAAATTGTCTTTTTTTAATATTCACTACGGATTGCTTGAAGCTAGCTTTCTTCCTACACCTTCATCCTTGGAGGACTCCTACATAGGGGAACTGCTTCATTTGTTCAGTATATAAACGGTTTCTCTGGAGATTGTGAAACTGATGTTGTGGATGCCTCTGATAACATCCAAATAACGTTCGAAAATCGATTAAGGTTGTTCATCATTTTTTCAGTCTGCAGAGAAATGGCTAAAATTTGCCCTGTCATAATTATACCATATATATATATATATATATATATATATATATATATATATATATATATATATATATATATATATATATATATATATATATATATATACATACATGTATGTATGTATGTGCATATAACTTTCCATCCTACCCTTCACTTCTCTTGCACTATTTCCGACACCTCAGTCGCCTTTCTTGACATCTCGGTCAGCATTCATCACTCCACTCTCACTACCTTTATCCACTACAAACACACTGACTCACACTCATACCTCAACTCTGCAGTGACAACCATGACATTAAGACTCAGTCTCAACTCATGGCTCGCCACTTCATCCTACGTGCATATCCCCTTACCACTATCCACACCGCCCTTGCCAGTGTACGTTCCGTGGACCGTGCATCTGCTCTCTTCCCCGCACCCACACCGCCGTCACCTGTCTCCCGTTTCCCCTCACCTACCACCCCACCACTCTACCTCTCCAACGCATCATTCTCCGAGCCTTCCGGTGACTCCAGTCCGACCACTCCACTTGGCATATCTTCCTTAACCTCCCTCAATCGAGCCAACAACCTACGAGACCTCTTGGTCCGCAGCTTCTTCCCTAACCCAACACCCCAACCGGATTCCTTCCTCTGCTCCCGTCCACGCTGCCGCACTTACCCTTACCTCTTCAACACCACCCTCCTCACAGGCACCCATCATCGACCCTATCATATCACTGACTCCTTCAACTGCACTTCTAGCAACGTTATCTACTACATCTCCTGCTCTCTCTGTCCTTCTCTATACATCAGTCAAATGAGACACCGCTTGGCTGATTGGTTCGCGGAACACCTCTAAGGCATCTGATTCGGCAACGACATCCCGGTCTCGCGCCATTTCCACTCTATCGGTCACTTTTTAAGACACCTGTCTGTGTTCGGATTGTCCTTGTACAGGGGCCATCGGGACTCCTGTCTTCGTCGTGAGCAGGGATTAATCTTCTCTCTTCGCTTCTTTGCGCCACATAGGCTCAACTCTCCTCCCTTCTTCATCTGACCCTCCTCCTCTCTCCTCTCTTCCTCTCACACCTACTTTCTCCCACCCACCTCTCCTCTCTTGCCCTGACACCTACTTCCTCTCTTCAATCCTCCCCACCCTCTCCCTTCATCGTTACCCACTCCCTCGTTACCCCACCCCTACACATTCTAACCCCACCATCCCTATACATCCCATCCCATCCACACCCTATCCCTTAAACCCCACACTTGATTCCCCCACTCTCGCCTCCACACCCCAACACCACCACACCACACACCACCATACCACACCACACTCCATCATACCACCCCGCATACGCTAGCACTGACCCCTTCCCAGCACCTATACCATCATCCACGCACCTACACAAGCACACATAAACCCTTCAATGTCACCAGCCCCCTTCTACACGCACATACACGCTATCACACACACATGTACGCGCACCTTCGCTTTGGGATCACCACTACTTTATTATCTCTACTACTTTCCTTTCTGTAGAAGAGCGTAGGCTCGAAACATAAAAGACTTTCTCACTTCCCGAGCGTTAAACTAATACATCTCTGTTTGTTGTTTACACACCCATCTTCGTCTTTTGTTTGTTTGTTTGTTTTTTTTTGTAAATTCTCACTATATAGATGTGCATGTGTGTGCGTGTGTGTGCGTGCGTGTGTGTGTATGACAAATGAAAGACGGAAGATAAAATATACGAGAATTTATTATTAATCACGACAATTGTGGTTAATAATTAATTCTCGTATATTTGCCATATACCTAACGATCACTGTGGAAGTGACTGCTTTACCAGTAAGCTACCAGGCGTAAACCATTCGTTTTATTATCCATTATATGTGTGTGCGTGTTTGTGTGTGTGTGCATGTATGTGCGGTATGTGTGTGCGTATGTGTATATATGTATGTATGAATGCATATATATATATATATATATATATATATATATATATATATATATATATATATATATATATATATGTATATATGTATATGTATATACATATATACATATATACATATATGTGAGTGTGTGTGAGTGTGCGAGTGTGTATAGATACATATTTATACTTATATGCACGTATGTTTACATATATACACAGACATGCACACACGCGTTCGCACATGCAAATGAGATTGCGGGTGTTGGATATATGTTTATATAGATCATTTCATATTCTTTTTGAACGCATCAATAAGTTCTTCAAATGTAAACATTATTCAGTGTTCAATTGTAGATTATTCATCAATTCATGATCGATTTAAAAACATCAGATGCATCTTTGTACAGAAAAATGAAATGAGATATGAATATAGGCGTACAAATATATTTATATATATCTTGTTGAAAGAAGCCGACACAAGGCTGGGTGTATGTGTGAAATACAAAATTCAACCCATACATACACTTATCCAAACATTCAATATAGGTATAATTAAATTTACTCATTCATGATTAACATGCTGATCAATGCATATGTGAGTAATATAAATATATGTACACGAAAACACACCATGCTGTGAAGCAAGTGTATGTAATATGACATTTGAAGTTGCATACAGTATAAAGCATAATGGAATTCATAAATACACATATTTATTTCGCTCGCGAGCACACTTACTCATATATATGTATGCATGCATGCATATAAGTATGTATGTATATAAGAACACACACACACACACACACACACACACACACACATACACACACATACACACACGTGCACTTATTGTCTCTCATACAGAGGATTTTTTCATTTCTCCTTTATCAAAACATCGATATTTTATCACCCAATTTTCACTCCGTATGTTGTACCCTCACTTTCTTTTTTACTTTCTATTATCTTTCAACTCCCACGCTTTTTCATTTTCTTCCGAACTTTTTCCTTATGTTTTTACTCATGTTTTTCTTTGTATTCCTTCTTTCATTGCCATCTATTCCAGTTCCACATGGTTTCATTCCATTATTTCATTCTTGTGTTCCCATTTCCTCCTTTTCTCTGTGTTTAACCCTTTTCCTTTCTTTTTAATGTTTGCTGAATTTAGCATGTTATTTCTTCTAACAACTTAATTATCTCAAAATATCGCTTAAGCTCCCGATAATATAACGCTGTGTAACAAACAGTTACAGTCAGAGCAATAGCAATAAAAGAAACAAGAAATAAACAAGCATATCAGATCAAAGATCTTCATTTTTACCCAATACTAAACCAAGATAGAGGAACATTCGACCATAAAATTAAAGAATAATAGAATTTTATAGTCATTCCTAAATTCTGGATAATTTCGTAATTCATAATAAGGATATTAACCAATAAACCTAACGAGGTAATGTTTTGTCATAATTTTTTACTCGTTTTTTTTTTCTCGTAGCTAACTGCATTTATTGAATGACAAGATATTTTAATTGTCGTTTTATCTCACATCCAACATATAACTATGGAAGAAAATCAAGAAAAATTACTAAATAGTTCTTTTTGCATGTAAGTATTATACTTCAGAATAGACAATGGTAGTTATTGTAGAGAGCCAAAAGAATTTACCAGTTAATTAAAATCAAACACGTAATGAAGAAAATGCATCACCAGTTTTAGCTCACTAATTATGTCTAAACATCGAAATCAATATAAGTTTTAATGTGGACATTAATGGGACGAGTGTCTGGTATTTGGCATGTATGGAGACAACTCAGGACATATTCCAGGTATATTAGACTGGGGAACATGTAAAACATAACATATACGTTTTTAATTTTGAAAATATCTTTATATAATTTCCAGCAGCAAGTCTTTGCCTTTACTCCGCCTGCCTGTCAATTGTCATAGACCGAAAAGGAATATTTTAACTCTAACTTATCTACAATCCAGCAAATTTAGTAAAATTATATTTAACTGATGAGGACTGATATAGTAGAAGCATGTAGGAGTTGTTATCATATTATCGAGAAACAGACTCACTCCACTCAGTATGCCTCAAATCTTACCAAATTCGATTTCAGAGTTCCTTGCCTCGTTTCCTTGACGGTTTTTATTACAAAACAGTCCTGAAATTATATGCATACATATATATATATACATAGATATATATATATATAAGTACACACACACACACACACACACACACACACACACACACACACACACACACACACACACACACACACACACACACACACACACACACACACACACACACACACACACACACACATATATATATATATATATATATATATATATATATATATATATATATATATATATATATATATAAAACCATTGCTTTGTTCCCAAAGTCCACATTTGTTTGATTAGCGGATATGTGAAACTCTCCGTAACTGTTTTTGATAGACTTTACGGGATCAATAAGAGTATTCTGTCACTCAGTTCGTCTCTGTCTCTCTTCCTTTCTTATATCTATTACATATATGTGTGTGTGTGTGTGTGTGCATACACGGTCTCACACACACTCACACACATATATGTATGTATGTATGTATGTATGTATTAATGTATGTACTCTGTGACAATTTGAATGCTTGTGTGGGTGTTCCATTATATGAAACACGTAATAAGTTATACTGAAAGATATTCTATAAACAAGTTTTACAAATATCACCATTAAATGTAAAAGCATCTGTACAGCTCGTATTCATGATTCAACGTTGTGTTCCTGACAGTCTAATTAGAAAAGTGAGGGAAATTCCAATGCCTATCATGTATATATTCCGTGAATGAATATTTGTCCTTTCTTGGAGCCTATTTCTGATTTGTAAGTCAATTATAATCAGCTAAAAAAGCTAGTTGCAAGAAACCCACTTTAGTCACGAAAGCACTTCGAATTACTATACCTTTGTGATGCCAAACGATATAAAGATGTGGCAAAACGTGCTCGAAATAGCAGTCTGAAAGACTCAGAACGCGTGTATATATTCACGCAGAGATTTGGCTATGTATGTAGGAATGTATGTATGTATGTATATATGTATGTATGCTTTTGCCCCTATGTGTTCGAGCATGTGTCTGATCCAACCAATAAATGTTCCTCTGTTTATGTTTTGCCAGCAAAATAGTAAATACATTCAAAGAAGACATTATTCTTTAATAATTATATTTCTTAAAGAGAGAGTTAAATTATATTAAATCTCTGAGCGAGAGATAAACACTAACAGTACGAAATCGTAAAATATATTTGCCAACTAAATGTGGTGGTCCTATAGAGGACGATGTTACTGTTGTTTTTAGCCCCAGGAAGACATTTTCTCCAGCTGGCTAACGACACACAGTCTGTGTCCGATTATAATTTGCGCGGGAGATCATCGCTTCCATCTCTAGCCTTATGTGACACACACAAATCCGGGTTTCTGGTTGGCTACCCATCTTCAGTGTGTGTTAATCACTGGCTAGTGATGGATAACTCATTCCACTCGTAAAATACTTTATCCTTTTTCTAGCGACTCACTGTCTCTGATCTAGTAAAGTGAGAGATAAGTTATATTAAATCTCTGAGCGAGAGATAAACAGTAACAATACTGAATCGTAAAATATATTTGCCAACTTATTTCTTGTATATCGCTATTTGTGAACACGTAACTCAAGGGTCACTCGTCAGTGATTCAGTGCATTTTTGATTTGGGATTGTGTCTGGAAGTCATTGCAACTCACAAAAGCTCATTCGCAAACACATACACATAATATGTATATGTATTTGTGTGTGTGTGTGTGTGTGTGTATGTGTGTGTGTGTGTGCGTGCGTGTTTGCGTGCGTGCTTGCTTGCGTGTTTGTGTGCGTTTATGTATTTGTATGTGTGTGTGTACATGAATTTCCCTCCACCAAATTCCACTCATACATTGGTCAACCAAGGGAAATCGTATTCATGATATTAGCCCAAATTGTTCCACTCAGTCATTTGCCTGCTAATTGATTTTGATAGTCATAGATTTGTGACTGCGCTTTTAAGACTAAAAATGTCGATGATAGTGATGATGATGATGATGATGATGATGATGATGAAGATGACAGCATCAACGAAGACGACGATGACGACGACGACGGTGATGATGATGATAAAGAGGGGGAAGAAAAGGAAAGAAGAACAAGCTGATTAAGAATCGAAATGAAGAACAAGCTGTTCAAGAATATGAGACAGGTAACGGAATGAAGAAATGTCAACGACAAATCCATAATTCTTAACGTTTTAATTCCATTTATGATCAATAATAAGTTAACTTTAATAAAATGGAGAATATTTCATCTACAATAGGAACGTGGAATTACTAAAACAAAAAAGATGGAGAGACAGGAATAGTAACTTTCTCATAGTAACAGTGAGAAAAATGATTAACCATATCAATTTATCATGTCGTTGCCCTTAGTCGAAAAAATCGAGACTACAACTTGCTCTTTGTAAGCCTAGTACTTATTCTAGTGGGTAACTTTTGCCGAACTGCTAAATTACGGGGACCGAACCATCGGTTTACAAGCGGTGGGTGGGGGTACAAAGACAGACACATACACACACGCCTACACATGCACACACACACACACACACACACACACACACACACACACACACATACACACACACACATATATATATAGCAATTAGAAAATGGAGGAGAATGCGCGGTACTCAACGACTTGCAGACAGCTCAACGGATTACACTGTCTGCAATTCGTTGAGTACCGAGTATTCTCTTCCATTTTCTAACTGCTATATAAATGTAGGGTAAAATAACCCCACCTTTTGTACCCACACCCACTTATTACACTTGGTATAACACTAGTGTAACAATAATTGGGTACCCCACCCAGCAGTATATTGGATAGATACTATCCCTTAGTGGGTTGAATCCTCAACCCCTAACTCTCTTGCATTATATATATATATATATATATATATATATATATATATATATTTATTTATTTATTTATTTATTTATGTGTTTCAGCCAAGTGGCTGCGGTCATGCTTGTGCACCACCGTAATTTTCACGTTCCTCGCATGGCTCTTCTCCCCCACCTGACATGGTCCAATCAAGAGTTTTGATGGCACATCTGGTGTATAAGAGAATTTGACATAGCTGCCCTAAACTGCGTCTCATTACGAGCCATTGGTTCGTCTGGTACCGTGGAG
>NC_142940.1:22346220-22376220 GCF_046866305.1 Octopus bimaculoides
GTAGGTTCCAGAAAAAGGGGGAAAAATCACTTCACTCTCGATTTTCTATGTTTAAAGCCAGTGCTAAAAACACTAAAATCTTCGAAATAGATAAGGAAAGTATAAAGGCGAGGCAATTAACTGATCCCTGATTATAATTACGTATATAATTATAGAATATTTTGTATAATTCACCTAAGAAGGTTATTTTAACGTACTGACTACTTGGTAAAACGATTAATTACTAATTAATTAATTTTACCCTTTATTATTATTATTAAAATTATAATTTACTCCCTGATCGAAACTGCAGTTTTCTGCGATATTGATCGTAACACACACGTGGGTAGAAAGGATAAATATGTATTCACATTCGGCTGTAAATTTTGGGGAGTGCAGTTGAATATCAGTTATGCGATGACGCTTGATCGCGTACATATTTGATCTTAACACTCGTAAATTTATAACTCGAAATACTACACTGAAGAAAAAAATGGGTAAATATAATTTACTTTAATTTCGAAACGCGTCTGTGGTTAATCGAAGTCGTGTGGATTCATCATTTCTTCTTTTTGCCCACATAAAAAAGTGTGCTACTGTCTCGGAGATAAATATGGTACTTGAAAAGACATTAGCGTCTATTTCTAATTCGCTACGTGGCGAAGCAATTACCTGACCCCTGATTATAATTATGTATATAATTATAGAATATGTTGTAGGTGTATAGATAGATGGAAAGTGTAGAAGCATGTGAACGTTCTTTGCATTAAAAGGAAGCAATAGTGCAAAACTTGTTTCCTACAACTACACATTACCTGCAAAATGTTTTTTTGTTTTAGTTTGAATGATACCATGAGCTATTGTATTGTACACTTATAAGATCGATACGTAACATACTATCACCTGGTTTTATAGTTATAAAGGTAGCGTATATTATTAAAACAAAACAAGTAAAATTATAATGTTGCTGTGTAGCCGTCAATAACACGAATAGAATGGCGTCTTTAAGTATACGTGTTTAAGAATGCGTGGGTATGATTGTGAGTGTATTTTGTGTAGCATACAAATGTTTACAAGGGTTTGAATAAGATAAGCTGTAAATTAAAGTGTAGTACAAACATGAGCTGGTTGGATGTCTCATGCTTTTGAATTACCCAGCTTTCTGCGGGCTATGTGCTTTTGTTTGTATATAGAAACACGTGCGCATGCACAGATATATGTATGGGGGTGTATTTACGTATATGTGTGTTTGTGTGTGGGGGGTTGTATGTGTATGCGTGTGCACAAACATGTGATTTCAGATAGAAATACACACGCACACACATATGAATATTTGTGTGTGTGTGTGTGTGTGTGTGTGTGTGTGTGTGTGTGTGTGAATTGTATCTTCTTGTGGATGTAGGAAAAATTTTCAAAAAAGAGTAATTAAATATCCATTTCTGTCATTAAAGCATTTGGTCTCCTGTCTTCAAATCTCTCTCACAAATACATCAGCTTCTTTATTCCTTCTCTCTTTATCATTTATTTTTTTGTTTACCCTCCTTTGTCTTTCTGCCATCTCAATGTCTATTTTCCCCAAGATAAATCTATAAGGAATATGGAAAACCTATTAGAATTGTATTTATTAACATTCAGTTCGTTGTTCTGTTTTATATGTATTTGTTTATTGATATATACATACATACATACATATATATATATATATATGTGTGTGTGTGTGTTGCAAAATGTTCCTTTGAATGATACTTAACTCCAAACGTATGATACATCTATTTAGCTCGATTCTTTTACATCGTCTTCCCTTCAATCCTTATAGAACATACTCTACTATATACACAACTAAGCACAGATATGCACATACAATCTTAAATTCTAATATCGCCTGTGACACGTCAGATGCGTACATCGTTACAGAGATGCACACATAGATATCTACATGTGACCACATCGTATACACACATACACTTACTTACATATATACATATATGTATATATAGCCAAACACGGGTTTTTCTTGGACTATTCTTTTCGTTCTCCCTGAACCTTTTCTCTTTCCTCTTTCCTACAAAGAACCATACTCGAACCGTTACACACACCCTCTATTTTCCAATACAAACTCAGCGTCAACCTGATATATGCAGTGTACATCCTTGTGAATTTTGTTGCTTTAGTTTTATTTTTGTGTTTATTATCGATATGCATATATCTTACACACATACACACATACACATATGTACATATATACATGTATATGTGTGTGTGTGTGTGTGTGTGTGTGTGTGTGTGTGTGTGTGTGTGTGTGTGTACCTGACAGAGTTTGTGTGTATGTATTATCTACATGTATGTATATGTGTCTTTGGTATAACTTTAAACTGCACCAGATAATTGCGCCCGGGTACAGAAGTTCGAAGGTTCTGAGGAGTGTGAAGACACCACTAAGCCTGCCTGGGTCGCAGTGTGAATTAATCACTATGTAAGTAGAGGTGGTCACTGGAGCGAAACAAAAGTGGTTACGTTGAAATCATGGGATGCAGCATGAGGATGTGAACTATTTTGGCGAATATGCTTATTGAGTCAATGACAACTATCACTGGATGCTGATCGGATAAAAAAAAAACAAACACTAAATGGTGAGATGGTGGTGGTAGTGATGGTGAAGATGAGGGTGATGGTGGTGGTGGTGGTTGTGATGGTAGTGGTAGTGGTGGTGATGATGATGATGCCGACGGTGACGATGTATCTACATAATTTTATGTTTACATCTCTAAAGAAGTAATTGAATACACAAGAGATGTAATAGATTTGTTTTCATTTGCAAGAACAATGATTCACTCCTTAACAACTCGGAGTGTCAATTCGGAGTGTCAAGACGTTCGTTGCGAAAAACAGGGGTCGATATAACAGCTACTGGTTTCTTGGTTAGTGGGGAACAGGTGATGAGGTGCAAGGTCCGTTCTTGACTTTGGTGGAAGGTAGTAGGGAATAATTGATGTGTGTGTGTGTGTGTGTGTGTGTGTGTGTCTGCACGCCTATGTGAAACAGGATCCGTTACTGACATATCCCATACAGACAGAAATAGCTTCGCAAATGAATAGATGTAGTAGCTATTTTATTTCTGTTCCAGACAAAATATATAAGTTACACCATGTATATTCATTTTATAGCAAATCTCATTGCACATGCTAAAAGATAAGCGTATGCACACTTACCTACACCTACAAGTAATATGCTGTATAATATATGAATGCTTGGAAAATGCTTCGCGGTGGTGCCAATAGTCTTCAACGTATGATTAGTTATTAAGTAAACATTAATAACAAAAATAACAACAGTAACAACTATAATAATATATATATAATGATAATAAGAAGAAGAAGAGGAAGAGGGTAAGAAGGAGGAATGGAATGATGATGGTAATAATGTAAATTACAATAATGGTTCCAAATTTTGAGACAAGGGCAGCGAATTTTGGCGAGGAGATGAGTCGATTATAACAACCCCAATATTTCACTACTAAGGTGTGCTAACGATCCTGCTAGCTCGCCGCCTTTATAATAATAATAATAATAATAATAATAATAATAATAATAATAATAATCCTTTCTACTGTAGGCACAAGGCTTGAAATTTTGGAGGAGGAGACTAGTCAATTACTTCGACCCCAATGCTTCCCTGGTACTTAATTTATCGACCTCGAAAGGATGAAAGGCTAAGTCGACCTCGGCGGAATATGAACTCAGAGGGTAAAGGCCGACGAAATACCGCTAAGCATTTCGCCCGGCGTGCTAACGATTCTGCAAGCTCACCACCTTCATAATAGTAGTAATAATAATAATAATAATAATAATAATAATAATAATAATAAGAAGAAGAAGAAGAAGAAGAAGAAGAAGAAGAAGAAGAAGAAGAAGAAGAAGAAGAAGAAGAAGAAGAAGAAGAAGAAGAAGATCGCCAACGATTCTACAAGCTCACCACCTTGAAACTGAGATATAATTTTATGCTGTTTATAATATGGTCACGTTTCTTTCTTGATCGTTACTTTGTTTTGCTACTTCTTATGTAAATGGGTAAAACTCTTAGATATTTTCGTGAGATTTCATTTAGTTTAAACTTTTGTTTCCGCTTCATAGAATATTGGTCTACCTTCATAAGATATTTTGCCTTCTTCGGCTGAGACATTTTTTCTTCTTCGAGGAAATTGTATCCTACTTGGCATTCTTCGTATTTTTATAGCTTATTTCTATTATTTCTCTATTCGGTCATTCCACTTTTTAAACTTTTATTTATTCATTTATTTGTATATTTTTGAAAAACATACTTTACCTGTCCGATTTCATTTGAACCTTAAAACTGGAAGTAGCGTTACTGATGTTTGGGAGTAATACATTTTATGATAGCCCTTGTTGTTGCTAGGGAGGTCATTTCTTGACATTACTGATTTCAGCCAGTAAAAACTTTTTGGGGATTTCATGTTTGAGTCTTGGTGATGAGGCAATTTTATCCGACGATTCACACGTGATGCCAATTTCAGACCTAAGCCTTGCTGTTTCTTTTATTCTTTTACACTCATTTTCCCATTGTTTTGCTATCACACATGTAACAGTTGGTTTTTCTAAGCTTGAACTCAGAACGGGAGGGCAGAGGGAATGCCACTAAACATTTTGCCAGCTCGCCGTCTAATAATAATAATAATAATAATAATAATAATAATAATAATAATAATAATAATAATAATAATAATAATAATGTTCTTCAAATGTTCTGACCCTAAATGCAGAAACTGCGACACATTTGACGAAACAGTAGACCATCTTGTCACGGGATGTCCTCTGCTGACAGCAAACGAATATAAAAATCGCCACGATAGGGTAGGATAGTATTGATCGTGTAGTTCCTTCTTAGGTAATTCTTCTTCATTTCCTTTTTGTACTCTTCTCTGAATACTCCCTCACTCCTAACTGTTTCTTGCAAAGTTTCCTTACTTTGGGCTAGGTATCTCATTAAGCTCTCGAACTCGATACGCACGCAGTCTGAGCTAGGTAGCAATCAGCCCCTTTTGCTATGATTCCCAGGGCACCTATGACAACAGATATTGTTTTAGTCTTCAGGTTCCACATTTTGCTAATTTCTATTTCAAGATCTTTATATTTGCTCAGTTTTTCGTAGGTCTTGTCATTATTATTATTATTATTATTATTATTATTATTATTATTGTTGTTGTTGTTGTTGTTGTTGTTGTTGTTGTTGTTATTGTTACTATTTGCTTTGCTTGTCACGAGAGCATCGGATAAAGAGGATGCAGAAGATTTAGCAAAGACAAGTAACATAAATTAATAGTGATTATACCGAAATTGATTGGGGAAAATATCGAAGTGGGTAACAATATAAATAGAATACAGTTGCTTTGCTATCCTCTTGATATTGAAAAATCACCAGCTAGGGTCATTCAACTATCTCCTTAGATCATTGATTAGGCGACACAGCACAGAGAAGATTGGCTAAGTAAGTTAGAAATCGAAGCTTGTATGTGTGTGTTACGCTTCATCTGGTGGTCCTGTAAGGAAAGGAAATTGTGTTTATGATAATAGTAATAATAATAATAATAATAATAATAATAATAATAATAATAATAATAATAATAATAATAATAATAGTGGTAGTGTGACTTCTGTTGTTGATGATGGTAGGTGTGTGACTGAGGTGGTGACGATAATAATAATAATAATAATAATAATAATAATAATAATAATAATAATGATGATGATGATGATGATGATGATAAGTGAATTCCAAATACAACAAATCCCAGAATTAGACGTACAGGAAGCAAGCACAGGAAAGGCTAAGCGTATGAAAACCTTTGCTAAAACTTAGATATCCTTACAGATAACTGGCAAGAAAAATCTCTCAATGACAAATACTCGAAATGTACTAATAGTGCTGATGTTGACAAAGCCCTTACCCATCAATGGTTAGTGTCTTTTGGCTTAAAATCAGAAACAGAAGGGTTTACCATAGCAGACCAAGATCAGTGCTTACCTACAAGGAGCTACCAGGACAACATTTTAAAGAACGGCAGTAGCCCATCACGGCATGTATGTAAACAGTAAAATGAAACCATTTGTTGTTGTTTCCATGTGCAGTTTTCTTGCGCCTACAGAGTATCTCAACAGGCATGATAGCGCAGCAAAATATATTCACTAGGTAATTTACAAAAACCTGGACCTGCACCATGATACAAACTTGTGGGAACACAAACCGCCTCCGGTGCTTGAAAATGATCACATCTCACTCTTCCGGAACTTCACCATTCAAACTGACAGAAAGACAGATGCGAATAAGCCAGACATTATATTGAAAGACTTCAGACAGAAATCATGCCTCTTCATTGTCAAGCCCTACTAAAAACTGAGCAAGTACAAAGACCTGGAAGTAGAAATTGGCAAAATGTGGAAACTCAAGACTAAAACAATACCTGTTATCATAGGTGCTCTAGGAATGAGAGCAAAAGGGGCTAATTGTTATCTAGCTCAGATACTAGGAAACCTCAAAATGGCAGAAATTCAAAAGATAGTGCTCATGGGAACTGCCAAAGATTATAGTATATAATAGAGCAATGAAAGAAACACTGAATGATGAAACTGGTCTGACATTAATAATCTTGTACTCTCTACGGCGAAGGCTTTGAGCAACCAAATTGGACTGAAAAGAAGAAGAATAATAACAAAGAAGTCATCAAGCAAAGGCAGTAGAAAGTAAAAATATGAAAGAAATTTAAAACCTAAGAGGAGAGCTGTCGATTGTTGGGAAACTTTCTAAGGGAATAAACGTCAAAGCTAGGAAAGGAAAATAAGTTAAAATAACAGACGAACAAAGTCTCCCTCATATCAGAGAGACCCCGAAATATTGCATAGCAGTCAAAATGGAAAACAGAAAATATGAAAAAAAAAGAAGGGAATTCTACAGACAGATTAAGATTTTCCAAAGTGCGGTGAAGAAATTTTATAGGGAAATTGGGAAAAGAACCAAGAGAAATAAAGGACCTAACTAATATGGAAGAAGTTGAGGAATCTTGGAAGAACATCTCGTGTAACTCAAATGGATTTAACGAAGAAAATAATGGAATCAAGAGGATAAAATGAAAGGATAGAAAATGTGAAACAACAATGCGAAGAATTTGAAATGACTGAGGTGTGGCTAATCTTTAGCAAAACGGAATTCTGAACTCAATACTTTTTGAATGAATACATACTTTTCTTGAAGAAAACACCAATTTTCCTCAAGAGAAAAAAAGCAAGTAGAATTCCTATAGATGTAAAAATCAGTTCGTCGTAGGAAGAATATCAACTTAAGTATTACATGGATTGTTTACTGAAAAGCATTCAACAGTGTTCTACATCAGTGTACATTGAAAGCATAAGAAATATACAAGATCACTCCAGTAATCTTTAACTCTCTTCGGCATAGTATAACAAAATAGACATTTGTCATTGTAAACGACGGAAACGAAGTTATGCAATCAATCAAAGTCAAAATGAATGCGAAGTACCGCTGATATGACAGTTAAAAAGTTAGCGACTCGTAGAAGGAAAGCTACACGTATCTATCTTTTGTTATGCTCATGTTCTGATTGAGCTAGGACCAACGATGAGTAGCTTGAGAATTGTCTCAGTAATATCGCTTATCCTGCAAAATTAAAATATGGTGAATACAGTCGAGGTGCGTAGCATTACAAACTTTCTAGCGAAAAGTAGAGGGAAAATTATAGACCGCTGCTTGCATTTTAAACCTGTATGTATGTATGAGTATTTGCGTGTATGCGTCAGTGAATGTGTATGCATGTATGTATGTATGTACGTACGTATGTATATATGTATGTGTTAGTGAATGTGTGTGGATGTAGGTATGTATATAAGAGAGGAAAAGAAAGAGAGAGAAAGAGAAAGGGAGGGTGACTGTGTTTGTGAGTGTGCTGTAAATGAAAATAAATATGATACAAATAGCAGCTGAATGAAATGTAAATTGATTCCTAGCTCGCAAATCGGAATAATTTGCTTTACTGATGTCACGCGAATATCATGAGATTCTGAATCAGCGTTTTGTATGTAGACGGTAAATAGCATGAGCAGAGAGAGTGCGATGTCGTTTAAAAATTGGTTTCAGTAACCAGGAGGTATCACTTATTCAATTATTTCTTTGTAATTAAGTAATTGGGCTTAAATCACGAGAAAAATAATTAAGGTTTGGCCCTTTAAAGTTAAATGTCTCGATGTAACATGTTTGTATGCAGTGCTGTGAAGACAGGCGTACATGCATAAGTGCTAATCTGTATGCATCTGCCTGCATGAACATTTGGCTTTGTGATGTGCATACAATGCCTCTGAATATATGTTGCTGAAAGTAAATGTAAATAAATGTGTTATTGTTCGTCTGTGCACTCTCAGATATACACATATACACACAAGTGCGTTTGCATCAGTACAAACTCTGAAATACGCACAAACGGACTCACACAGACACACAGAGACACACACACACACAAATATATTACCGGCCATGACGAAGGGAACTAGCCCTGAAACTCGAGTCGCCTTTATATATTTATATTTATATATTTATATATTTGATCCTTTATATTGAACACTCAATATTTCATCTACATTCAATACTTTCTTTCATGGTGCCATCCATTTTTATTTTATTTTATTTCATATTATATATTGTATATTATATTATATATTGTATATTCCATATTCTATACCCCACATTGGTTCTGCAGGAATATAAATAAAACAAAAAACAGACAGTGTTGGAACTCTTTTAAACAAAATAATATATTCCTCTATACACAATCATACAAAAAAAAACACCTTTTTTGTATTTATTTTTGCTCGCATATATATATATATATATATATATATATATATATATATATATATATATATATATATATATATATATATATATATATATATATACACATACATACACACACACACATTTTATATGTATATATCTACACACACACATGTACACACATACAAATACACATATACAATGTGCAGTGGGTAAATTATCGCCATTACATCTTTTTACTTTGACGCATACGCATTGTTTGTTTTTGATTTTGGTGACTACGCAGTATAGTAGGATCACCTGGGCACCGTCTTCGAAAAAATAGCACCATTATGCAATTCACTCTGCAGAAATTTGGAAATAATATGCTGTAGTGTTTGGCTTTCGCACCGGAAGCTCCAGCACGAACATCTCAGTGTGTTTGGGTGTCAATCTAAGGACAGTCCCCAAAATATACTGAGAGTGATAAAAATCAAACATCTAGTAAACATCATGGTGTTTGGAATGATAATAGTGGTGGTGACGTTATGTCTCCATTCATCATGCCACACTGCCTCAGACTCAACACGGATGCCTACATCAAGTGCTTTTAGGAGGTACTGCTGCTCTAGATCAAGAGGTTGACTGCTGGAAGACCCAATGTCAGGCAACAGGACTGTACACCATGCCACACAAGCAGGAGAACCTAATCATGGCTGTGAGACAATTTTTGCAACGACATCACCCCTAACATCTAGTCACCTAACTCCGCAGACTGCAACTCCTTTGGTTATTATGTGTGGGGCGTGTGTGTGTGTGTGTGTGTGTGTGTGTGTGTGTGTGCGTGTGTGTGTGTGCGTGCGTGTGTGTGTGTGTGTGTGTGTGTGTGTGTGTGTGTGTGTGTGTGTGTGTGTGTGTGATAGAACTTAATGTTTACATAAAACAAGTTTCTGAATGTGCAAAATTTCAATGAAGCTTTGAGAAGGATAATTGTTAAACTTAGAACAGTATTTCAGACTTACCTATTTTAGTTTAAAATACACTGGGGGGGGGGGGGGGGGGAATAAATATTCGTACATGTCAAAATTTTTTATTTATTTAATTTCTAATGAACATAAATGGGATATACCAATACTATATTTGCATACACATGCATAAACTAAGAATATGCAAAAGAAACTAATAAATTATAGTAACTAATGAATTTATATACAAATATAAATATTTAGGGGTGAAAAAAGAGAGCAGGTTTTGAGTATGTTCTACCCTTATGTTAATTCCAATATCTCCGACATATTTCTGAAATCTGGTTGTTACTGCTACAGCTACTGGGATGGTAGTTACTTGGTTGTTAGAGCTCTCATTATTTTTATTGTTATTAAGGCGGTGAGTTAGAAGAATCTTTAGCACGTTGGACAAAATGCTTAGTGGTATATTCTTTCGTATCTACATTCCTCCGAAGGCGATTGAATTTTCTCTTTTCGGAGTCGATAAAATATGTACCTGTCAAGTATTGAAGTCGAAGTAATCGATTAGTCCCCTTCCTCCGCAATTTCATGCCTTGTGCCTATAGTAGAAAGTATTATTACTAAACCGGCGAGCTGGCGCAGTTGTTACCGCTCTATGAATGAAGCTGAGCGGCATTTTCATCTGATTTGCATTCAATTTCCGCTTTGGTTGACTTTGTCTTTTATCCCCCTGGGTCGACGAAATGAGGACCAGTTGAGCACTAAAACAATTATTTATTTATTTATTCAGGTATTTATTTATTTGGCGAGCTGGCATAACCATTAATGGATCGGACAAACTACTAAGAGGTATATATTCGGTACTTCTGTTCTGTGTCAACTTTGCTTTCCAGTTTTGGGGGGTCGATAATACACAATAGCAGTTAAGTACTTGTGACAATGTAATCGATTTACCCTTCCCATCCAAATTGTTCTCGAGCTAAAATTAGAATAACTTCTTATTAGTAGTAGTGGTAAATGTTTCAATATGATTGATATTTTTGCTTTTTAATCAAGACTTATATAACATTTCCATATAATCAGTTTGATAAATTACAGTTTATCTTAAACTACACTCTATGATAAATTACTGTTTACTGAGTTTTGTAAATGGTCGCCATCTAGTGAGATAACTCATGTTTATACAACCACCTACAGACACATGCATACTTATATGCATTCATACAAATATCACAAAACAGGAAAGAGCACTCTCTTGAAATTACATCTACAAGCAATCAATAACACGGTCAAATTATGTAAAACATTCTAAAACGTTAGCATGTGTTTTTCTGAGTATATTAAATAATTTTAAATGGCTGTTGCTGAAATAGGCTAAAATTACGCTTTCGCATATATACCTCTATGGATTTATCTTTGGAGCACAGCGTGTTACTTATCAAATGACAAATTATTTAAAGATAATAAAAAGAATAGTGAATATATTTACTCGATGTTGAGAAAATAATGAAAAAGTATTTAGTTACTCATGATTTTAATAAAAAAATGTACAAGTTCGTTATTTTTGAAAACATCGTTTTATCATCGCTGTATCTCATATTTATGTGTGTATGTGTGTGTGTGTGTGTGTGTGTGTGTGTGTGTGTGTGTGTGTGTGTGTGTGTGTGTGTGTGTGTTGTATGCGCGCGCTCAGGCCGTGTGTATGTGTCTTTTTCTTTTTGCATGTAGACATTCAAATAGAGGCAGGTGTGGCTGTGTGTTTCTGCGGTGAGATGTTTCCTTCTCATCCACATGGTTCCGGGTTCAGTCCCACTGCGTGAAAAATAGGTCAAGTGTTTTCTACTACGTCCTTGGGCCGACCAAAGCCTTGTGAGTGGATTTGGTAGACAGAAACTGAAAGAAGCCCATTGTAAAGAGCCATCAGTAAAGAGTCATATCTTTTTTATCACAATATATAGACCCCTTTTGAATGCGTCCACCACAAATGACACTATTACAAGGGCCTTAGAATAATATCCACGCAAGTATTAAAAACGATATATTCAGAACAGTCACTGCCCATGAATTTATTCAGAACAATTCCAATCACTACTATTACAACCACAACGGGTCACTTTTAAGTCACCTGATCATTTAAGAGGATTCCACCTACTACTGTCATACCACTCCCCCATTTTTTAATATTTTTCTCTCCTTTTCCAACTACTTCTTCTTCTTCTTCTTCTTCTTCTTCTTCTTCTTCTTCTTCTTCTTCTTCTTCTTCTTCTTCTTCTTCTTCTTCTTCTTCTTCTTCTTCTTCTTCGTCATCGTCGTCGTCGTCGCCTCCTTTCTCAGCTAATATTGCTGCTTGAATAATCAAAAACGAAGAACTCATATTAAGACCACTACTACCTGCTACCTGCTACCAAGATCTCACATGAGTAAAAGAGAGAGACAGACAAAAAAAAGGAAACTGTCCCTTGCATTTGAAAACTATGGAAATATTATTTTAAAACATTTCCTTTAATTTTTCCAAAATTTAATTGTTTTTCATGCCTTACTCTAAGTTGAAAAAGTCGCAAAGACTGAGACCAGTGCTAAAATGTTCTCCATGATAAAAATTATTTGAGCATTTTCTACCATGTCTTATTTTCCTTATACATATCAGCTAGTGTGTTCCTTTTCAACCTTCTACACACACACACACACACACACACATTGGTGGTGCCCCAGCATGGCCGTAGCCTCAAGGCTGAAATATATAAGAGAATGAAAGTGTATATATATATATATATATATATATATATATATATATATATATATATATATATATATATATAAACGCATATATACATATATATATATGTATATATAAACGCATACATACATATATATATGCATATATAAACGCATATATACATATATATACATCTATATGCATATATATATATATATATATACATACACACACACACACACACACACACACACACATATATATATATATATATATATATATATATATATATATATATATATAGATAGATAGATAGATAGGTAGATAGATAGATAGATAGATAGATAGATAGATAGATAGATAGATAGATAGATAGATAGATACATGGAGAGAGAGAGGGAGAGAGAGGGAGAGCGAAAAAGAAATGTAGCTAGTAAGAACATCTCAATAAGTGATGAAAGTAGTAACTTACTAAGAAGTAATTTTTATCGCCACATCAATATGGCTGTTCGACGTTACTACCGTTTAACACCAGGCAGATCCTCCGCCAGTTGGTTACTGGTGCAGCCTGCACCCTGTATATATTGCAAACAGGGCAGTGAACCCCCACCATCCTCTAGCAGAGAATTGGATCACGAGACCGAACACTTTCGAGCTACTTGTACCCATTTACAGTCGTGAACACCCGGCCGCTAGACATAGCAGAGATTCGTCCCAGTTCGCAAAATACAGAAAAATTAGCGACCATCGATCACTGATATTGCAACATACAAAGTAGCTAGTTAGAATAATCTTAATAAGAGAAAAATCTCGTGACTCTCATCCACGACCAAAATGCAAAATTCTATTAATTATTCTATGAATAATTATCCTTTGTATTCATCTCTATTCCACTAGCTCTCAATATTCATCTCTTAAGAGACGGCGAGCTGGCAGAACTGCAATTCCGGGCAAAATTCATTGCAGTATTTCGTCCGCTCTGAGTTCTGAGTTCAAATTACACAGATGTCGACTTTCACTTTCACTCTTTGGCGCTCGATAAAAATAAGTACCAGTTGAATTATCCCTTCTCTAGAAAATGATGGCCTTGTGCCAAAATCTAAAACCAACATTCATCATTTTGAACTAAAGTAAACATTTAAAACTTATCTGCTAACACGAAACTCAAACTTTACTGTGATGAATTTCATACTCATTTTACGAAATATTTCTCATTAATATGGAAAGTAAAAATATTTTCCGGCCTGAAAGGGTGCCAAAGAAAGAGAAGAACCTCAATAATGCTACCGCAATTTTTGATCAGCCGCATCTCTGCAATAACGCAGGATAAATGGATACGAAATGGTTTCGGAGGAATGAATAAATTTACACATGTGATCAAAACTTCTAACTTCAATGGGCGCACCAAAGGAGAGGTATCAATTATACAAAGAATTTCACACAGACCTGTAGATGTTCCCGTTTGGTTTAAGATATTTCCGTTTCCAAAATATCTAAGCTTTCCTATATCAATCATTACATCCCGAGTGTTAATATTGACAGTTGCTGAATTGAATTTTGAGAAATAATGCTTTGCTAATTACCTGTTATGTGTGGGATGTTCAATAGTTGGAAGCCCTCATAATCTCACTTTATATCACAGAACTTAAAACTAAAAATATTGAGTATCCTAAAGTGCTGACATGACAATGTTCCCAAACTAAGAAGGCTATGACAGATCTAGATTTAATGAACAGGAGCTCATCACAACATTTGATATCATTTTTTTATCACTAAACAAATTACCATTTCTGCATATGAATAGGTGGGCCAGTCGTGATCACATTTGTTTTCATGCTTCATAAAACTGATATAATTTCTAATGTTTGTATAACACCTGGCATTCTGATTTCTAAACGTGTTTCATTTGAGCAGTTAAAAGATTTCGTCAATGAACGATAATATATTTAGTTCAATAATGTGGAATATAAGTTTTTACGTATACTTAATTCTGTAATCATAATTGATATGCTTTAATTAGATACACGATGTTAATATGTACTATCAATATCGGTTTCAAATTTTGGTTCAAATCCAGAAATTTCGGTTGAGTGGGTACTTATTTTTATCAAATCCGAAAGTATGAAATATAAAGTCATCCTTGGAGGTATTTGAACTGAGAACTACAAATCGGAAGAAATGCTAAGAAGCATTTTTCCCGACACACTAATGATTCTTCAAACTCACCGCCCTTCGTGACATATGCTATCAATTTTGAGACCTACGGGCAGCAGAATGAGTATATTACACTCTTTTACAAGTACTGGAAGACACTTTTATTGGTTGCGTGCAGAATAATTTTCCAGCACAAATGAAATAGTATTCTATTTAAAAGAAGAAAATTATACGCTTTCCTTAAATCAATTCTGGGTTATTTCGTACCACTTCACAAACTGGGCATTGATGTGGTCGAAGAAATTCTCGAGTGATTGCATACAACCCTTCTGATGTCACCCCTGTGTTTGAGACTAAGAACCCTGCCTCTGTTATGATATTTGGAGTCGTGGCAAGTAATGGAAGTGTCATGGGTCCATACTTCATTGAGTCTGGCATGAAGATCGTCACAGATGTTTATCTGGACGTCTTGAAGAACTCTCAGTTACCTTGGACAGAGCTGAAGTTTGGACTTGATAATGTGGTGCTTATCCAGGGTACTGCACCAGGCCATGGGTCAAAAGCAACACAGGCCTTCCTTGGTGAGAAGGTGCCATTTATTGTGAGGGCTAACATCTGGCCCACTAATAGCCCAGATCTCAAACTTTCCGATTACTTTTTATGGGGTGTACTTCAAGCAAGGACCAATGCTTATCCACACTCTAGTGTCAAGAATTTGAAGACCTGTATCGTGTGTGCGACACGCAAAATCCATAGGGCGGCCATATTGAATGATAAATGTTTTTGTTGATACATTAAAATGTTACATTAAAATTATATATGTCTACTACCATTATTTTAGTATTTATAATCAGTTGTGTGCATCGTTAAAATTGTCTCAGTTTATCTGCAAGAACCTGTATATATATATATATCTATATATATATATATATATTAGGGATAAAAATCCAAAATTATAGGTAAAAACTCAATTAAAATCAATAAAATCAATTAAAATTAGATTAATTTTCACAGTATAAAATATATATATATAGTTTTAGGGAAAAGAACCTAGGTTCATGAACTCATCGATGAAAATCCACTGTCACATATAGAAAAATTAATAAACAAAAACACAATAAATAAGTATAATATAATACAAAGTAAATATCATAAGATAATTATAATAAAACGACTACACGTGTTTCATAACCAATTTTCAAATAGAAAGAAAATTTCAATCGATCAAAATCGATTAAAACTATCGAAAATCAATTCTATTCAAAAATATACCTCATCTTCAGGTTAAATACAACAATAATAATAATAAAAGAATGTATATATCAACCAACAATAAATAACAAATGAATGTATATAAAAAAATACTTATTATATTAAGATATAAAAATATTATTAAAAATATCAAAATTAGAAACATTCCATAATCAACCCCACGTCCATTATAGTATGAGCTAACAGGAATATTATATGCAAAAACCAACTTTAACGAATTTTTCGTTCAAAATACAATTTGAACGAAGTTTTAGGTTAAATAATAAAGATAGAATTAGCATCTATCTAAACGATACTATAGTTTAAGCTAGAAGATTTTAGGCTAAAGTTATATATGTTTTAGACTTAAATTATATAAAGTTTAATCTTTCATTCATAATAAAATTTTCATTCATAATAAAATGTTCATTCATATTTTTATTTCTATTCCTTTTCTTCACGCAATATTTTTACTAGACTTCTTTTAAATAAACGTTTTTAGTCTAAAATCTTCTAGCTTAAACTATTGCATCGTTTAGATAGGTGCTAATTCTATCTTTATTATTTAACCTACTGGCATCTCAGACATCGAAAATAGAAAACTCTAATGCTAATTGTGGTAAAACAATCTTCTGCTGAGTGTTCTAAACATTCGTGTCGAGAGGAGCCTTACAATGCACCGCAGCAACTAACATCACTGTTGCGATCGCAAAGTGGAGCAACAGTTGAGCAACAGTTGAGCAACACATTTATCCAAAACAACTCAGTGACTTGAATGAACGTTTGCATTGAAACGGGAGGTGAACAACCAGATATATAGAAAGATTCCTGCGAATATATAGATTATAGATATATAAAAATATTCCTGCGAACAACAAGCATATTAATGTTTGGGGGCTATTTGAAAGACATCTTGGAGATACACAGGGATTGTATAGTACAAAATCCTCACAAATCTTCTCAAGCATTTCCAACCTCAATGACAGATTTCACTAATGTCCCGATGTGAATTCGTCAAATCGCAGCGGGTCATCTAAGTCATACTTAGATAATCGTCGGGTTAAATAAGTTACCATAATTTTTCTCTAATAGTTGGCTATGTGGACCATACATTCGTGGCGTTACATTCAACTTAGAACAGATCAACAAATAGTAAGGCCTGGAAGCATCCTTCGTAGCTCTGAAAAGTTTGAGTGTCAGGATTAGCCAACTATTCAAACGTTGTTTCTCGTAGTCCTTCCTTAGCAACAAGTGATGGGTTTTGATAAAAACGAACATCTTTTATCGACGTTTAGTGCAAAATATGGAGCTTACATTGCACGTTCTAGGGACTGTTCGGAAAAACACGAAGGCATGAAACCCATTGGAATGGCACGAAAGGTGTGGCAGCCTAGCAACAAATCCTCTGTCCGGATTCTGATGGTTATGGAAGACACTTTCTGCACGAATCCAAGCAGATATATGTAATTTTCCAGGAGCACTTGCACAATTGGTCGAGCGAAATACTCAACAGCGTACATCATACATTCCAACCAGCGGTCATCTCGTACAACAGTCACTGCTGCTGCTCTTCACGCTATTGTTAGTATTTCTGATGCTAATGGTGATGTAGTTATTGTTGCAGTTGTTGGGGTTGTTGAGATTGCAGTGTTGGCAGTAGGGGAAGATTGCTTTCAGCAACCGCTTTCTGTTTCTGTTATTATTGCGTGCAGAAAGCTTTGTGGCGGTCAGTGTTCGCGCAAGGTTTTCATTTTCAACAGCGTATAGGCTCTTCCAACGCAACACATTTCACTGCCTACCAAATGGCTGATTCCAACTGTACGTTTATGATTTTTATTCTGATCACATTCCGTATGAGGTAAACCAAAATATCAGTATAAATTCCTTATTTTACATGAGACGATAGAGTGTTTCTGCGCTCCAAGTGAAAATTTAGCCATACACAGTTATACCGGTTGTCATTAATCATAAAGTCTCTGTCTCTTTCAATATTTTTCAGACATAGTTCTGTTTGTTCCGGGGAGATTTGCTTCTGTCTAAATATTTTCAAAAACATTTCTATCACCATTTGTTTGTCTTTCCTCTACCCCCACCCTAAGCTACTTTGGATCATTGGAGCTGTTTGTGTTTTCTGATTTCTGAATGAGACTAAATTGAATGTTTTGACTGCATATGAGCAGAAATGCGTTCAGCTTTATAACAGTAGTGATTACAACAACAACAACTACTACTACTACTACGAAAAATAATAATAATAATAATAATAATAATAATAATAACAACAACAGTCCTTTGTACTATCGGCACACGGTCTAAAATTTGAGGGGAGGGGGTCTAGTCGATTACATCGACCGCAGTGCGTAACTGGTACTTATTTCATAGACCTCCAAAGATGAAAGGCAATGTCAACCTCTGCGGAATTTGAACACAGCAAAGTAAGGACGGACGAAACGCTGCTAAGCATTTTGTCCAGTGTGCTAACGATTCTGCCAGCTCCTCGCCTGTATCAGCTTCCCAATTTTGGCACAAGGTCAGCGATATCGGGAGAGGGGATAAATCGATTACATCCCCAATACTGAACTGCTAACTATTTTATCGACCCCGAAAGGATGAAGGGGAAAAGTCGACCACGGCGGAATTTGAACACAGAACGCAAAGACAGACGAAATACTGCTAAGCATTTTTCTCGATGTGCTAAGGATTCTGACACTTCACTACCTTAATAATAATAATGATAATAATAATAATAATAATAATAATAATAATAATAATAATAATAATAATAATAAGAAGAAGAAGAAGAAGAAGAAGAAGAAGAAGAAGAAGAAGAAGAAGAAGAAGAAGAAGAAGAAGAAGAAGAAGAAGAAGAAGAAGAAGAACCTCAAGGCGACTACCGTACCAGTGATTGTAGAATCTCTAGGAATGATAAAAAAAAAAGTACTGAAACCTATTTGAAAACGATACCAGGCTTACTATCCCTACAGGAAGTGCAAAAAAATCGTGTTAACTGGAACAACTCATGTACTGAGAAGAGCATTATCGCTGTGAAAACAAGATCCATTCATGAATTTATTTATTTATTAATCTTTTTAAATTCATATTTTACCTGTGAATTTGCGTGTGTAAACTGGGAATGCATACAATGAACTTCTCTGCCCTAGGTGTACGGAAAACACTCGGCAAGAAATGGAAGAAAATTTGAAGAAAGAAGAAGAAAAAACAACATAATAATGATAATAACAACAACTATGACGATTTAAAGTGTGAAATACTAAGGTTGTGGTGAATGAAGAGACGTGATACCAATATTAATTATCGGATTTGGAAGTTACCATAGGATCAGACACCTATCTGAAGTACACCAATGACTGGATGCCTAAACTTTTTAGTAAACATGAACATACCAAGAAACTGTACTCAATATTAGAAGAAGCACATAAATATGTAAAGTAATTGAAAATTACTGAGACTGACGTGCAGCTAGGCGAAACAGAAGAACCCAATATGATAGTGAAGTAAACAAAAACACAAGCCAGATCTAATCGAATTGCGGAATAGAAGGAAAATTAAGACACTGCATGGCAAATACCCAGAGTCGTCTAAGCAGCATTATAGGTCCCTTCTAAATTAATGCACTGGGTCCTATAGTATTTATTTATTGAAAGCAATCCTTAGTATACATAAATCAGAATCGGTTCCCTAGATGTATGAAGTCCCTAGACAACTGCCCTGATGGCTCTGTAAATATCATACAAAGGCCAGCAATCTTGATGTTGATAGAAATATGATCCATTAATGGTTGGCTGCAGAAATAGCGAGCTTCATTATCGCAGCCCAATATTGAGCAGGTTCTTAACTCTTCAATTCTGGTCTCCTTTCTATACAGTGTATCATTGCTAATCATAAATAACATACATAGTAAAACGTGAAACTTGCTGTTACTTGAGATCACTTGGTAAGACGAGGATCATCTCGTATAAAGCAACAACAACAACAGCATAAACAATAATAATAATAATAAAAAAGTAATGTAAGTTTTAACCGCAGTAAGGTATACATCAAGACATGACAGAGTTGGCTAATATTTACATTGGTTAATATGTCGGTAATATTAAAGCAAAACTGTGGATAAGTGGTCTAAGTATCACAATGAGGTTGTACACGAGGGAAACACGTAATAATTGTTTGCGACTTTTCAGTACATATAGATAGAACCATCAAATTTAATAAAGCGGAAATTGTTGTAAAAGATACTTGAGTGTCCTTTGTGATCATGATACTTCGGTAAAAGAATTTGGGAAGCTCCTTGAATACAAAGATTTACTCAATGAAATCGGAAAAAAAGGTGATATGTCAAGGCGCTCAAGGAATTATCAAAAAAGGAACTGAGAATTATTTGAGAATGAACATTGGTTTACTATCTCTACATGAAGTACAAAAGGTTGTTTTAACTGGTATGTCACAGCTATTCAGAAGAGCATTGTCACTGTGAGAACGATTACTTTCCATATAAATAAATGTTTCCACATAACTTTATTTGACTTTGGTAAATGAACAGTCTAGTTGTTTATTTTAATGGTCAATCTACGTAAACAGTGAGTTTCTTTGTCCTGGGTGTCGGGAAAATACGTGACAAGAAATGAAAACAAAATTGAAAGAAGAAAACCTCATAGTACTTATGATAATAATTAAGAAAAACTTCCAGCTGCGTAATCTACTGAAAATTGTATATGCGACCATTTTAAAGAACCTATTGAAAATTGTTGAAAAATACCATGGGGGAGAATCAATAATATTTTATGAATCCAGTCAAGTTCTAAATATAAAAACAAAAGACAAGAAAACATACACCAAAGCTAAACTTTGTTTAGGCCGACTAACCTACCCTGAGTTGCGTAGTCAAATTTACCATAAAACTGAAACTACTGAGAACATAAAAGCAATTATACTATTATTTGCAAATGGTCAAGTGGTTAAAACACTGTGAGTGAAACTATTTAAATATTTTATGAATCCAGTCAAGGTATAAAAATGAGAAGGAAATACAATATATGTTTAGAAAATCTACTAAAATTGTTAATGAATTTAACGAAATATAATATTGGATATAGGCAATACGCAGTTGGTGACTGTTTGAAATTACCTTATCGATAAATGTGAGAATGAATTAGACAATTCTCTTTTCTTTATTAAAAACGGTACAATATTACCAATCATTTCTGCCTACCAGACTTAATTACGGTAGAGAATCAGGAGTCTTTAATATAACTAATTCTATATAGAACTTACTTTGTCTAATAAAATAGATAATACGAGCACTTAAGGAAGGCTACAGACAACTGCAAGAAAGAATGCCAGATTTATTTTCGTTGCATTACTTTCTCAAATTTTACCATACCGTGCATGGCTTAATCTTTAGCACATTTACTTCTAAATCACAAAATTTTTGGTAGGTAAAAGTGTCAGCTCAAGCTATGTATGTGAAGTTGTGTAGATGGAGTTTGGAAATATTTTTATGGACATACTTGCATCTGAAAGATCTAACTTTCCCCCATGCTATGTCATAATAATTCTCCCTGAGAATTTTGTCAATAATACACGTTTCTGTAGAACACTCAACTATTTCATACGTTAATTCTAAGAATACGTCATTCGGTTGATCAAGCAACATCAGAATTGAAGGGCATATTAAACAATGTAGTCGTAGAAATACAAAAATATGTATCTGATCGTAATTGAATAATTGAATCGTTTTTTATTATAGGTTTGCTCGGTCAGGGCTGACAGAGATGAAAGTTGCTACAAAAGAATATGCTTTAGCCCTTGGACATATGGTTGCACTCATAGCCAATCATACTTCATCAGCTCTTAATAATTCTTCCCAAGACTCGTTCTATCGAAAGACTTTTGCATCTTCGTGTGTTAACCAACCTCATGTTTTACGTCAATGAAAAAGGAAAGTGCGATTTTCATCGCAAGCACATCGGTCAACGTGTCTCTCATCGATTAACTGGACTCATTATAATCATATATTCTCTAACATTACTTCTGTGCAATTTTGCTGAGTCTACTCTCTTGGCTCTTTTCAAACACGTTCCTCAGTAGTTGCTGGAAATCACACGGTGAATTCTCACATAATTCGGTTGTTGTAGATTCTTGCGCACCAGGAATGCACACTGAATCGACGCGTTCAGCGTCCAGTAACAAGGCCCTTTTGTATGTGTCCTGTCTCGGTTCACCATATAGATAGCAAACGTTTGATTTCTGTAGATGACCAGATGAAATTCTGAGCATCCTATCCACTGACCTTACAAATGCTGTATCTCGTATACAGCATTACCAATCAAAATGATGCGATATCATTCCAATTCAAAATGCAAGTTGGAAGGCTGAAACTGCTTGAGTAGACTTACAAGGTTTTCACACTCAGTTATCGGGTTTTTCCAAGTGATCTCAGCGTACATCCAAGATGTCAGTCCAGTCTTTCATTTTACAAAATACTGGGACGTTTCCAAGATTGCTTATGAATCATGAAAAGTATGGATGTCATTCTCAATGCACCATCATCACTGTGGTTCATGACCAGGAATACCTTTTTATCATCCTTGTCAAAGTAGATCGGCTGTACTTCCGACACCAGACCTGTTTAAAACATTATCACTCTGTTCGATTCGAATCGATTAAAAGTGCCACACTTCTCTGTCGTAGAGAGAGAAAACGGGTCACACGTCGCGGAAATCCCGGTCCGTCTGAGGTCACATCTAAATCCAGTTACCTGAAGTCTTTAAACAATTCATCCTGTTTAAGGCCTTTTCAAGTTATGCGCACTTATGCAACCGACTTTCATTGCCGTCCTATCGATCAGAGATTAAATTGATACACGAGAAATCTACAAACCATTGCGGTGCAAGATTTTCATATGACATGGAACATTTAAATTTAAATAGCAAGTATAATTTAGAGAAACCTATGAACATTTTTCTCTGGTTGTAAGCTAAGAAGAATTTTTAATTTAATCTGAAACCAGTTGGTCGGTAATGAGACTTGATTTCATAAATGCGCATATCCTGAGAAAGACTTTAAACAAGATCAAATACTTAATAGCATCAGGTTATTAGATTCGGATGTGACCTGAGTCAGATCGAGATTTCCACGATATGTGACCCATTCTCCTTGTCGTACGTCTCGATTAATCGATCCGCATCGAGGAGAGTATTAATGTGTCAGAGAGATCTGGTGTTGGAGGTACAGAAAATCTACCAGGATACGGATGGTAACAAGATAATACTGGTCGGGAACAACAGCAGTAGTGGTGCAATTAGTAGCAGTAGTTTATGAACGTTACTGGGACTAGACTAGAGAGGACGCCTAGGCAGGCTCCTAGCTACTGGAAGATGAACGCGTTAATCCTGATGTTCGTTCCTGGCACAAAAATGTCTACGGAAATCCATTTAAACGGTTGCTAAGAACTAATGATGCACGTCTTAAGTTTACAATGACAAAGCAAACTTATTACCAAAGACGTTCTAACACCGATCAGTTCCATCTTTTTGTATATCTACGACTACATTGTTTTATATGTCGTTCAATTCTGAGGTTGTTTGATCAACCGAATGACGTATTCTTAGAATTAACGTATAAAATAGTTGAGTATTCTACAGAAAAGTGTACCCTTGACAAAATTCCCAAGGCAAATCAACGTGACACAGCATATGATAAAACTATACATTCCAATTACAAGTATATACATCAGAAGGTCTTCTAAACAATGTCTACCCAATTTCACATATGAAGCTTGTGTTGTCTCAAGAGTGTGGTAAAAGAGACCTGCCCAAGATGCCATGTAGTGATATTGGGCCATAAATTTTGATGCCGAGATAAATACCTTAAACATTTGGCCATAATGCATTCACATAAAAAAAAAATAAAAGGAAATTAAAACAAGCTGTTATTTCTAATAGTTGCCTATAGGCTTCTTTGTGGTCTGGTGTTGTTTAATTTCCTGGATGAAATATGTTTTATATGCATCTATATGGATTAGAGATTCTCTAATGTAATTCGGTCTGGTGTGCAGATTTGGTTGGAAACCTAGTGTCATTTTGTTGTTCAAGAAGGTAAATTTGTTCGATCTCGTTCCCATATTTATACATGAGCTAATTTCAAATACAATTTTATTAGACATTGACTGCGCATTGTCTATACCCATTTTTATATTTCATGAAATCTATTAACAATTTTAGGAGTTTTTCCAACTACATCTTCCATTTAATTCTCATTTTTTTTTTCTCTTGGCTTGCTTCATAAAAGATTTCAATAGAGCTTCACTATTGTAAAGCTCTAAAATGCCCGAAAACTCCTTGGCTCTCGAGATATACTGAATATCGGGCATTATTTCTTGGGTTGTTTCTTCCACGTCTGATTAGATGTCTCCGGCCGTTTTGTGCTCCTGAAGGCATAATCATATAACTGCTTCAGTGTGTGTGTGTGTGTGTGTGTGTGTGTGTGTGTGTGTGTGTGTGTGTGTGCGTGCGCGCGCGCGTGCGTGCGTGCGTGTGAGATTTTATGATTCAGTGCGACTATTAGATAGAGAATAGGAAGCCGGACATAGTCTTAATTGAGAAAGAAAAGCGATAAGGAAGAAAGAAAAGTCGATTGGTATGACAGGTTAGCTTGGGATGTTAAGCAGTTGTTGACGATGAAAAAGATGGTAGTAGTATCAATAATTGTTGGAGCCCTGTGATCAGTGGGTAAAAATCTTGAGAAGTACATGGAGCAAATAAGGGCTACAATATGGGTGGAGCACTTGCAGAAAACAGCACTGCTTTGAACCGCTCCAATACTCCGGAAGGTGCTCGAAAAATAAGGGGTGTTACCTTAGTTCACTGGTAGTGAACACCTGACACCATAGTAGATTATCCAGCATTTGAAGCTGCGCAAAGTCAATAATAATGATAATAATGGTTTCAAATTTTGTCACAAGGGCAGCCATTTTGGGGGAAGGGATACGTCGACTACATCGACTCCAGTGTTTAACTGGTACTTGATTTATCGACCCCGAAATGAGGAAAAGCAAAGTCGACCTCTGCGGAATTTGAACTCAGTAAGCAGCAGCAGACGAAATACCGTTAAGCATTTCGCCCACCGTGCTAAGAATTCTGCCAGCTCACCGCCTTAAAAATAACAATAATAATAATAATAATAATAATAATAATAATAATAATAATAATAATAATAATAATAATAAAAAATTCTACTAAAGGATCAAGGCCTGAAAATTGCAGGGAGTGGGGATAGTCGATTACATAGGCACCAGAGTTTCACTGGTACTTAATTTATCAACCCCGAAAGAACGAAAAGCAATGTCGACCTCGGAGGAATTTGAACTCAGAATGTAAGGACAGACGATGTCCCCCTAAGCATAGCGCCCAGCGTGCTAACGAGCGATTCTGCTAGCTCACCACCTTCATAATAATAATAATAATAATAATGATAATAATAATAATGATGATGATGATGGTGATGATGATCATGATCATGATCATGATGAGTTAAAACAACAAAGAAGAAGAAGAAGAAAGAAGAGGAGGGTGAGGAGGGAAAAAAGAAGAAGAAGAAGAAGAAGAAGAAGAAGAAGAAGAAGAAGAAGAAGAAGAAGAAGAAGAAGAAGAAGAAGAAGAAGAAGAAGAAGAAGAAGAAGAATGTGTGCTTTTTTATTTTGACAGAAAATTTGATTTAGAAATATTTAATGTCAGAGATGGAAAAAAAAAAAAATTAGATTGCAATGGAATACAGTGTGACAAAATCTGAAAACTCGCAGAATTCTTCCAGCTGTACTTATGTAAATAATTCTGTATGGACAGAACTGTTGTGTTTCTAAACATGCCTGAAGCAGTATTCATATATTTGGATAAGATTTCAAAAAAGGAGCAGAGAAAACAGAATGATTCTATTCACATGATAATTTCCGAAATTACCGAAGTGCGAATTTGACTATTTACTTAAATCGACCTCTTTCCCTATCTGTCAATTATCAAGTGACTGCCAGAAAGCAAATTCCTTGTAGCTATAGATATATATACATAAATCCATACATATATATAGGTGTACACACACACACATACTGCTATGTCCGTGCATGCGTTATATATTTGTATACATAATTATAGGTAAGCACCTGAGATTTTAATGTAATCTGCATAAAAGTTTATATGTAGTTAAAGTCTAACCTAATTTAGTATTTGGTTGGATATCATAAATATTCATGGATATATTACAGTTTATAGAAGATTTTCAGTGTCAATAGCACCCAATAAACGCTCGCGCAATCGCGTACGTGTATGTGTAGGTGTCAGAACGTATGCACGCTGTACATATGTGTGTGTTCGTGTGTGTGTATGTGTGTGTGTGTGTGAGTTTGTGTGTGTATGTGTGTGTGTGTGTGTGTGTGAGAGAGAGAGAGAGAGAGAGAGAGAGAGAGAGAGAGAGAGAGAGAGAGAAATTTAATTAGCTGCTTATTTTTCAAGAAATTAATAGCGGTTGCGTCTTTCCCTGATATATTTAAATGTATTGCAGTCATACACTCGGGTTGTATGTAACTTTCTTACTCTTTATTTACCTAAGTGTGTGTGCATGTGTATATTTTCCACGTATATATATATATATATATATATATATATATATATATATATATATACATATATATATAAATATAATTAAGGGATCAGCAAATATTTGCTTCACCATATACCGAAGTATATATATATACACACATATATGTGTGTGGGGGGGGGGGCGTGTGTGCGCGCGTGTATGCAAACATATATATACACGCATGTGGCTTTAAAATATGTGCAAAATCTATTTTCACACTAATAATATACACTTCTAAACTTTCTCATAATTTAAATTTCCCGATTTATTCTCAGTTGCTAATTTTTTTCTAAATTTTAAAAAGACATTCACACACACACACACACACACACACACACACACACACACACACACACACACATACACACGTTAACAAAGTGACACGTGCATACCTACACCATGTCATTTTACATCATCAGACGTGTGTAAACTTCACAATCATGGTACCTTTATATCGGTGGGAAAACTAAAGGTTACTTAGTGATGTTTTATGCTCTTTCACCATCGTGTTGATAGAGATCTCCCTCTATTTTCAGTAATCATCTCAGTGTCACAATATTTCATCTCTTAGTCCAGCTTCTTTGAGAGGGACAGCAAGGACAGGTTTTATCTTCACCTAGAGAATGGTTCCTTCTCCGTTGCCTTGTGAACTTAATGGCTTTGAGCTGTTTTAGTTGCCTTGACCAAATTTCTAGTGCATTTCTTATTTGTTTTCGCTCCATAACAACTATTATTATCATTCTTTCCTTTTTTTTTTGTTTTTGTGAGAAACAGGATATTGGTCTTACTGGGAAACTGCAGAAGCCGTCTTCATTATTGAATGAGGATGCAGGTCATTCTTTGATAAGAGCCTCATCAGCCAAATTTTTGTATTTGGCTTCCTTCAGTTGTGGAGATGCGTGGTTTAGTAGTTAGGGTATTGCACTAAAAAAACGTAGCATTGTGGTTTCGATTCTTGGAATAGATGATGCGTTGTATTCTCGAGCAAAACACGTCATTTCACGTTGCTTCAGTCTACTCAGCTGGCAAAAATGAGCGACCAAGCGACAGATCGGTGTCCCGTGCACAGGAAAAAGGGAAACCGAACGCATGAGCATATGAGTCGAGAAGAAACTTTGATCTGTCACTTCAGTTTGTAATGTGTGTAGGAGTGTCTGTGTGAATCGGTGCTTAAAAAAAAAACTAAACTAAATATGAGAGTGTTGACTACGATTCATACAATGTGTTTATGTTTTGGAATCTGAAACTACACATTGTTGCCACTGTAAGATTCCGTCTATTTACATAGCGTTATAAATTTCTCACTCCCACTGATATGTTCATATTACCTATGTAACTTAAGTGTCTCAAGTTCATTCTTGAGAATTCATTGAGCTCTAATACTACTACTACTACGACGGCGACGACGACGACGACGATGATGATGATAAGGAGGTGGAGGAGGAAAGGAGGAGGAGGAGGAAGAGGAGTAGGGGAGGACAAGGATGACGACGACGATGACCATGACTACAACAACATCAACAACAACGACAGGAACCGCAACAATAATAATAAGGGTTTCCGATTTTAGCACAAAGCCAGAAATGTATATTAGACGTTGAGCCCTGGATCGATTACACTCACCTCAGTGCTCAACTAGTAGTTATTTCGTTGATCCCGAGAGGATGGAAGACAAAATCGACTCCCAGCAGCATTTAAACTCAGAATGTACAGTCGGAAGGAAAGTCGCTAAGCATTTTGTTCGGCGCAGTAATGATATTGCAACCCGCTGCTTTAACAACAACAACAACAACAACAACAACAACAACAGTTTCAATTTATAGCACAAGGCCACCGATTTCAGGAAGAGGTATGTATAGTCGATTACATCGACCACAGTGCTCAACTGGTACTCATTTTATCGACACCGAAAGGATGAAAGGCAAAATCGATCGCTGCAGAATTTTAACTTAAAACGTAAAGACGGACGAAATGCCGCTAAGCATTTCGCCCGGTGTGATAATGATTCTGCCAGCTCGCTGCCTTAACAACAAAAACATCACTATCAACAGCATTAATAGTAGTAGTAATGATGATGATGATGATGGTTTGACGGAAGAGGGTCAGTCGATAGTGGTGTTCCCAGTACTTGAATGGAACTTAATTTTAAAAATGAAGTACTTTATTTTGTAGAGAGGTTGAAAGGCATATCTAACCTCGAACTGATTTGAGCTCAGAAAGCTGACAGATGAGATCGATGTTACATGTTTCAAGGATGAATTATACGAAGTCGTTGTGCGATTCAACAAAATAATGAAAAGATGTATCATAGTAAAAAATATCATAAAAGGACACAATTTCAAACATTTCAATGGAGGTACTGCGACTTTAGTCTAATTAAGGAACGCTACAATACTGACTTAATATTGATCACAAGGACAAGTACTACTCTTTCTCTTTCTCTCTCTCTCTCTCTCTCTCTCTCTTTCTCTCTCTCTCTCTCTCTCTCTCTCTCTCTCTTTCTCTCTCTCTCTCTCCCTCTCACTCATTCTCCTTCTCAAGCCTTACTCCCCAACCTTAAATCTGCTTATAGGAAATTACCCGGAAGGTAGCATCACATTATTTACTCCCATCTTCTACTCTGAATAGTACTTAAAATTTGATGATGTTGAAGTTGAAAGTGTTTGTCTGCAACCCTTTCTGTCTTGTCGACTGTACGGTATCTTCCACCAAACAAAAGAAAATTGCTTTCACCGCCCAGTCAAAGGATGTGGTGAGGTGGTCGTTATTGTCAGTCTTACATGCATGAGATTATCTACAGAATTATGTTTAGATAAGTTTCTTTATATTGTTTAAGGCAAAAATATATTGTTCTAAGTATTCACCACAATAAATGAAGGCGTTCTTACATATTTCCCCATACCTATATATTAAACAATGTGAGTACGTGTTATTGTTTCTGATTTGCTAACGTTTTCTTATCGATTTATTCTCATATCTGGAAACGAGGAATATTGATTTCTTTCACTAATTATTCTTATTAAGTGTAATTTACAGTACTTTGCTATAAAACAAGCAATAACATTAGTTCACATTCTCAGACTGGAGGAAGCATAAATTTGTGTGCGGGGGGATGAGTGCGTGTGCATGCGCGCATGTTTGTGTGTGTGTTGGATTAAAGGGAATCCATTGAGGATAGAAGCATATCAAAGCGAACACTCCACAATTAATGGCTAGACAGAATGACGCAAATCGTATATCTAATTAATAATTTATTTAATTTATTGAATTCGCTTCTAACCTTATGTCGTATCAATTTAATATTTACTTCATCCGCCCTAGTTATGGGCTTTATATTTCCTTATAATTCGTTATAATCCTATAAATCCTTCATCATTTATTAATATTTATGGCCTCCATAATTCTTATAAATCCTTTTAACATTGTCCTATTACTCTACATTATTTT
>NC_142940.1:22381220-22411220 GCF_046866305.1 Octopus bimaculoides
TGCATGAAAGAAGACTTAAACGAAATTAAAAACGACCACCGATTGTGCAAAGTTTTCAAATCCTGATTCAAATACATCTATAAAGTTCGATGTAATTTATTTTGATGTTCACATATCCTGTGGGTAATTGATTATTTTAATTATAAAATTCTTTATCGGTTCAATCCATAACACTGATTTTAGTATTCCTATATCTCAAAAGCATTAATCAGCGCAATGAACAGAAAACAATTGATTTTAGGCTTTGTATAAAACGAATAATTATTTTTACAATTGATTGTTTCGTCATTGAAATTGGACGATATTTTACAGAGTCTGGGAAAAGAGAAATGATAAGGTATAATATTGTTAAGATTAAACGTAAGATTAAAAGATAAATGGATAAAAAATAAGTACGAGAACAGGTTTAATAAACTATCGAAATCAACAAAGAAACAGTCTAAATAATAGAAATTTCTCTCTACGATGGAGAAAGAAATGCTGGAGTACAATGCAATTATAAATAGTTATATAGACTTTGTAAATATTTTGTGTGTGAGCGTAGCATATTTATATCTCTATAGAAGTGATGGATACTAAAGTACTACAGATATAGTTAAGACCTTAAATAATTGAACATATCTGTTATTCAACCAGTCTTGTCTTATTTTGCAATAACGCCGACAGCCATGATGCAAGACCTTCTTAGTAGCATTATGCTAAGCGCAACAATTTGATTTTCAGCCTTTTATCCATGAGTCTCTTATGCACTAATCTTAGCAATTCCTGTTATGGAAAAGTTGTTAACTTTTTTCCAGGTTATTAATGAGTTTTATCGTAAGTCTACCAAATGTCCACATACCTCATTTATGCCTTGAAGTTGCTTTTCAGACTAGTTAACATCTTACAACTGTAATCCTTTACTTACCTACTATACATTTTTCATCATGAGAACCGTTTGTAATTGTATAAAATACTCTCTTCTCGGTGGATACTCGTATAAACATTAATTCAGTTTTATGTAACCCTTACACAGCAATCAGCTTACAAATAATGCCAAATCCAGAATACACAAATAACAATTAGAAAATGGTGGAGAATAAGGATTAAATTATAAAAAAAAGATGGCGTTAAGTAGATTAAAGTTGGCATTAAAAGGGTGCATAAAATACCAAAAATGTATAAAACATAGAGAATATTCAATGTAATGTTGTCTGTTTAATTCATCAAATACATTATTTTTGATTAAATGGGAAAGAGAAATAATATACAAATAAATTAACATAAATTTAAAATATTGAATGAACCTCTTAGAAAATATATTAATATAATTTAGAATAAAATAGATGAAGTGACTCCATTCGTCTTTTAGAGACCAGTTACGATTAAGTCAGTCCTACTAGATAGTCCACTCAAGTTTGAAGAATGAAAATATAGCCCTGCTTCTGAAGTAAAATATAATTTTACTGCTTTTAGCCATTTCTAAATCTGTAATTAAAATATATTGCATATTTGTTAAGTGCTTTGTCATATACTGAATCTTAAACACTGATCTATTTAAAAACAATTTATAAACTATAGCTCAGCATTTAGAACAACAAAATTGGTCCAAATGCCTCAAGATCAAGTTAATTCAATCCGGGTGTGGAAACAAAATTTCCTGAACAGCAGACCACGATAAAATTACTAATTGCATTTTGTATCCGTTACACACGAGCACAGGTGTTCTACAGGATGTATTATAGGTCCAGTAACGTATTCCATCTGCACGTACGTTTACGTTACCATCAACGACAACATTTATAGTTAGCTTACAACAAAGCTGCTGTCGGCCTGGTATCCGAAAAATTCATTTACGCAAGTAAGATTCAGGGATTGATTTTCTTGGCGAAAATATTGGCCAAGTGCCAATGACATAGCTTCTATACGATCACTGTAAACTGCTATAAAAAGCAGTGATATCTTCCTCAAATCAAGCCAATAATATGATGGACACGTTGGATAATGTAATCTTAGAAATTCTACGAAGAGAAAAGTAGTGTCTAAGATTCCTTTGATCATATGTTTGATAGATGAAAGGTTATACAATTGCTAAATATAACCAAACAGCAAAAACAATGACCGAAGCTCCGATAAAAACTAACGGGGTCAAGTTTTTACTTCACAAAACAGAGATGAAAATATGATCTCATTTTTTAAAAAAATTATGATTTGGAAATATCGCTACCTGCTTGATAATGTAAAAATGATCAACAATAATACGAATGATAATAAAAATGATAATGTAAATACTAATAATCTAACAACAACAACAAAAGGCACAAGGCCTGAAATTTAGGGGCTGTAAGTCGATGACATCGACCCTAGTGTTTCACTGGCACTTGATTTGTTGAACCCGAAAGGATGAAAGGCAAAGTTTATCTCGGCAGAATTTGAAATCAGAGCGTAAAGGCCGACGAAATGCCGCTAAGCATTTTCCCCGGCGCACTAACGATTCTGCCAGCTCACCGCCTTAATAATAATAATAATAATAATAATAATAATAATAATAATAATAATAATAATAATAATAATAATAATGATAACAATAATAATAATAATAATAATAATAATAATAATAATAATAATAATAATGATGATGATGATGATAATAATAATAATAATAATAATAATAATAATAATAATAATAATAATAATGGAGTGACATCTGGAGCAAAGACAGGCAGCACAAGAAAGATGCTGAATGGTTGCAAGAACTGAAACAAACAGTAGTCTGTCCAAAACAAGCAGAACTAGTCATTTCAGTTAGGGAAGTGAAGGAAATCAACAAAAAATGGGTAATTGGAAGGCCCTGGGACCAGATGGAGTTCAAGGCTACTGGATCAAAAGATTTGGTGAATGTCAAATCACGAATAGCTGCACAACTCAACACCTTGTTAAGTGCCGACTAAGTAATACCAGAGTGGGTGACAATGGGTAACACAATGCTGTGCCAGAAAAACATCGAAAAAAGCAACACGGTAGACAATTACAGGCCGACATCCTGTTTGACATTTACGTGGAAATTATTAACAGGAATAGTCGCAGAGTCAATGTATGGACATCTGGAAAAAAATGGAGTCCTGCTACATGAGCAGAAGGGTTGGAAACGTAAGTACCGAGGATCAACTCCTGGTAAACAAAACTGTATTTAGACACTGGAAGAGAATGAAAAGTAACTTAGCCATGTCATGGATCGATCTTGGATTATGGAATGTATGAACCTATTTGGTATTGCATCGAATGGTGAGCGATTGCTTGGAAAGAGTATGGCGAATTGGAGGATGGGCCTAATAGCATACGGCAGAAGTTAATGGACAGTAGAAATCAGGAAGGGTATCTTCTAAGGGATTCAGTAAGATTCAGGGATTAATTTTCTTGGCGAAAATATTTGCTAAGTGTCAACAACATAACCTCTATACATTCACTTTGAACTGCTATAAAAAACAGTGATATCTTCCTCAAATCAAGCCATAATATGATGTCCCCACTGATCTTTGTTCTGTTCTCGATACCACTAACACTGATACTGAGGAAAGTAAAACTGGGTATGTATTCAAAATCCGCCAACAAATAGTCAACCATTTGTTATTCATGGATGTTCTCAAACTTTATGGTAAAGATGGAGCCCAAGTCAGTTCCTTCGTTGATACGGTGTATACTTTCAGTGCTGATATCAGAATGGTGTTCGGACTGAAAAAGTGTGGTGTGTTAATCTTGAAGGGAAGCAAAATGTATGGACGGGCTAGCGATACTGTCGGGGGAGGCTATGAAGCAGGTAGAAGAAATGGGCTATAAGTATTTGGGGATATTGGAAATGGATAAATTGATAGAGTAAGAAATGACAGAAAAATTAAAGTTGGAGTACTTGCGCAGACTGAGATTGATCCTTAAGTCGAAATTAAATGGACGGAGTAAGATCGAAGCTATCAACACCTGGGCAGTTTCACTCCTTAGATATGGAGCAGCAGTACTTGCATGGACAGTAGACGAACTAAACAGCTTAGACAGAATGTCAAGGAAGTTACTAACTAGATATGGGTCACTAAACCCCAAAATTGACACAGACAGACTGTATGTACCAAGAAAAAGAGAGGGGGGAGATGACTTATTGGATGCGAACACAGCATTAGAGCAGAGGCAATAACATAGCATGGTGTGTAAAAAATGCCACAGAACCGCTATTATTAGAAGTAAGAAGGTCAGGCTTGTGTAAGATAAAAGATTGCAAAGATTAAGAATACCCTGATGCAGAACCAGACTGTGGCTCACATGGCTTCTGATCTTAACTGATTGGAAGTGATATCATGTACAACTTTTTGTCTTTGTATAAAAGATGTACTACAGCATTTACTGCTCAACTACTACTGCTCAATGCTACAGATTTGCGTTCAATTTCTGTTGTTTGACCTTAACCAGTTCAACATATCTCTTCGTGGTTGATCTCAAGCAGACGTAGTGATGGAACATCATAGCCATGTGTTTAGATGAATTCTTTGGGGTTTGGATAATTTACCTTTGTTATTCATGGATGATCTCAAACTTTATGGTAAAGATGGAGCCCAAGTCAGTTCCTTCGTTTAGTTACAATTTTCTTCATGTCGAGTAGCCCATCCCACACAAAAGGTCTCTGAATAAGGGCTGTTTAAGGATGATGAACGAAACACCCATGTTGCTTAGTTGAATATTTAACTAACTGACTAATAATAAAGAAAGTAAGTGGATTGAACCATTCATATCCATGAATAACAAAGTGGTAATTCAAAAGACAATGCCCATGGGAACTGCCCATATCCGGCGTAGAATACTGTCTATGTAATCTCAAAATTTAAAACAAACTCATAATTTTCTTGTTTTCTTAAACATTCTCTAGAACAATACTATGTACAAAACCAAATATATGACTCCCTAAGCAAATCACCAACATTAACTTCTAGCTTGTTGTCTCTTGAGGTGTCTAGATGAGACTTGGAGCCAACTTGTACAAATACGAAACAAACGTCAAACAAATAATAATAATAATAATAATGATGATGATGATGATGATTTAATAACAATGATAATAATCAGTAAATAAGAAATAGTTATGTTGTGTTTCGGGGCAGTCATTATACACACTGGTTCAATCCACTTCCTTTCTTTAAGCAATTCAACTAAGTAATTTGTTTTGCTATTGTTTGTCAAAGCTCTTTCGTTGCAACTTGAAAAGGTTGCAAGTAGCAACGAAAGAAATTTCACGATTAAATGCAAAACAAATTAGTTAGTTGGATATTTAACCAATTGACTAATAATAAAGAAAAGAAGTGGAATTGAACCAGTGTGTGTGTTAATTATAATGGCATAATAACTCTCCCTAGACGTGACAGAATGTGTTTAAGAAAAAGTAAAAAAATAAAGGGGAATTACTAGGAATTAAATCTGAAAACAACAAATCCCATAAATAAAATATTTAAAACGAAAAAGAAAAAGTGGGAAAAAAGAAAACAAAACACCCCTTAATCACAAATACATAAAATACTCACATCCAATGAATTTCAAGAACGGGGAAAATTAGAAACTTTATTAAAAGCAATAGATTCCATTGCCGTAAGAGAACTGATCAAAGTATCACAAAAAAAAAAAAAATTACTTCATATGTTAAAGTGACATATAGAAATATTAATACTTAAAAAGAAATGAAATGAAAAAAGTGAAATTTGTTGAATGAAAAACTGAATAAACATGAAAAGAGATTTATCGCAATATATGAAAACTAACCAATGAGCTGACGTTCCTTAGATGCAGCAAAATATTGTATCTATTGCAATCTCAATATGAGTAAGTTGATAGATATATGATGAAATTCTGACAATGCTTTTAAGAAATATAACAGAAGTTAATGATACCGCACCTATGCATTATAAATCGTTAACATGACACTTCTATATTATCGTTTTCAGTTCCAACACACGATATTAGACGGAGTCACCTGTCAAGCATTGCAATTCACATGTATGTATAATGCCTGGTAGAAAAGCATTCTGCAATTCAACTGGTTTTGACAAACGTTCTATCCACAAATTTTCGTAATGTAATATTAATGAATTTGCATATAAAGATATTCATATGAGGTGGTATCAAAGCGTTCCCGACTAATTATGTTCAATAAAAATATCTTATTCACTTTAGTTTTAACATCATCTTATAAATAGTCATGTTGTGCAGTGATGCACTGTTCCTAGCATTCCTGCCAGTTTGGGAATCCGGCTTGGAAGTCGTTTTCTGTAAGCGAGTCGAGGACCTTGCTATTCACTCTTGATCTTAACAACGGTGTTAAAACGGTGACCGTTCAGCTGCATTTTCATTTTGGAGGTCCGCAAGTGCTAAATCTGGCGAATAGGGCAGGTACGGACTCAATGCCATCTTGATTTTGTTGAGAAACTCACGAGTAAGGAGAGTTCGGTGACTGGTTGCATTCTCGTCGTGAAGAATCCAATTCTTCGCATTCTACAGATCCGGTCGCTTTCGTTGAATGTCCTCCCTCAAACGCTTCAAAACATCGATTGACGGTCTGACCCTGGGGGACGAAATCTCGATGCACAATATCGCAGATGCCGTAAAAAGCGATAAGTATGCTCTTGATTGAGCTACGGCTCTGTCGTGCCTTCTTCGCTCGTAGAAATGAAGGGTTTTTTTCATTGTGACGACTGCTGCTTCGTCTCAGTGTCGTACCCTTAGACTCAACTCTGGTCACCGGTGATGATCCTCGACATGAATGATGATCCTTGACATGAATGATGATCATCAGCAGTATGCTGTCGGATATCTTGACAGACTTCGTAGCGATGTTTTTTCTGCTCAGTAGTCAGCAGGTGGGGAACAAACTTCACAGTGACATGCCGCACGTTCATTTTTGACATTAGGATTGTCTGTACGGGCCCAACAACAACAGCAATGTCGTTGATTGTCCTCCGACAGTTTTCATGCACAAGCTGATGAATTTTCTTTCAGATCTCTCGTCGTCTTCCAGGGAGGTTCTTTCGCTTTTATAGCACCAGTGCCATCCGAAACATTGCGTACGGCACATTGCCTCATTTCCGCAAACTTGTTGAAGCATGCTTAATATCTTTCTAGAAGACTTTCCAAGTTTAACGCAACATTTCACGTTGGCTCTTTGGTCCAGCTCCCTGTCCATGATAAAATCGGAGACTGCAGCATTCACGTGATCGCAAAAACACAAATTTCACAACTTACAAAGTAACCACAGCGATGTCACTCGGCACACCGCCTCATGAAGGTTACTGTTGGCTCTCACTGCACACTCAAGAGTGTGCTGTTGTCTGTTAGCGTTCAACAGAACTAACCCGTGAACTTTCTGATAACACCTTGTATTAAATAATTTCTGTATTGTCGAAATACTAAACTTTTTAAACAGTAGTTAAATGAAACTTATGTAATACATATATGTGGTAGCCTTATTGTTGAACTTTCCACTGTAGTTTACCTTTAATTTTGTTCACAAACTCTGGGAAAGTAAACTGTGGATAATCTGTAGTGCTCGACAATGAGAAAGTTGTTTGACTAAAATGGGAAATTGACGTGTTAGTGGATGAGAATTGCTCATACAAAGAGAAAAAGGGAGATAGAAAGAAAGAAGATCGATTTAATACGAATACTTCTTTATTGATCCTGAGAATACGAAGAGTAGAGTTGATCTTGGAACGGCTTGAACTCATTGCACAGAGAGTTGGAACGAATATCTTAAGGCAATCTATCCAACCCTGTAACCACTCTGCCAATTCAATGCCTTCTAAAAAGCTTTAATTTAGTTTTGACAGCTGCTGAGAAAGAAATACAAGGATAGTGCTATGTTCACAGAGCAAAAATATCTTTTTCATCTTTAACAATGAAAACTTAGAGCATTTTTAGTTTGATTGGATTATTATATTGTTTCCACTTAATTTTACATCTATTTTCACTTATAAAACTATGACATGTATTCTGTTCTATTCTTTGCATTCTTGATTTATTTTTATTTTGTGAGTTAGAGTGGCACGAATTGTACAAGTAGTTGGGGCAAGTAAGCAAGTCTTGATTGTTTAGTGTTTCAGGCTACTTTATTCAAATTATGCTAGCATGTGATATTGATTTTTTTTCACTGTTTAGGTTTTTAAATAGGATTCTGACATGACTTCCTTGAGAAGTGCAGTTGTATCATCAGCGCAATGGAATATGAATAAATTTATGCATAGCATTTATATGGATCAGAAATTAACATTTTTCGACAACTGACTTTTCCAGAATATGATTAGCAATACTAGTTCGTAGTTTTTACTGTCTACTGGTGATGTTTGGTGTTCAATATTAAACTCATTGCAAGCAGATCATCTGCCACTGAATGCACACTTCCATTGCCCATTTAAACGGGGACATGATTTGGAATTCATAATTTTCAAGCTATCTATCTATCTATCTATCTATCTATCTATCTATCTATCTATCTATCTATCTATCTTGCTAGCTAGCTATATATATATATATATATCGTAATATATAATGACAAGGGGGTGCTGAAAAGTTCTTGGCTTTAAAGATATCGCGAAAGACCTGTTGGAGGCTTAACCGTCTGAAGTTCTTTTAAAGGGTTTAGAAATACTGACGGACCACTTTAATAAGTGTATCAATCTCAGAGGGAAATATGTTGAATAAAATCATAATCAACTAATCCTCCTGTATTTTGTTTCATCCAAAGTAAGGAAATTTTCAGTACCTCCAAATATGTAAATATATATATATATATATATATATATATATATATATATATATATATATATATATATATATATATATATATATATATATATATATATATATATATATATATATATATATATATATATATATATATATATATATATATATATATTCCAAATTAATAGAAAAGTCATTTTATTATACTTGAAAAAGGGAAAGGCAGCGAACTGGTAGAAGCGTTAGCACTCTGGACGAAATGCTTAGCGGTATTTCGCTTGTAGCTGCGTTCTGAGTTCAAATTACGCCGAGATCGACTTTGCCTTTCATCCCTTCGAGATCGATAAATTAAGTAGCAGTTGAGTACTGAGGTCGATGTAATTCGACTTTCACCCTCCTCCAAATTTCAGGTCTTGTGCTTATAATAGAAAGCATTGTAGTTAGAAAAGAGAAAAGCTCATAGATTTATTAAACCTGTTAGTAAAAAGACCTAACTTGAACTCTAATTTTTACTTTATTAAAATGTTATTTCATTGTGCTTATGTAGAAGCATTAGGATTTGTACAAGCGCTTTCAATGTGGGTATCATTTTGTAGCTGTTGGCATTGTATAGACGTGATTTTCACAATGCAAATAATCAGTCTTATGACATTAATAAGCAATGTTTATCATTACAAAATGCACCGTTAAATTATAGATATCTAAAAAAAAGCTGATGCATTAAGCTAACTCTTTGAATATCAATGATGAAGCGAATTTCGTTTATCTTTTATTAATGTATAGATTGCTTAACTTAATCTATACATTTTTTTTAATATCTGAAACTTACGCAAAGAAATCATATGATAACAGATTTAAAACCCCCAATGCAGCAATGGCGAAAACTAGGTTTAACAACTATCACAAAATTATTAACAACAGCTGATGTAGCAACAGTAAAAACAATGCAAAAAACATGAGCATTACTTTTTTATAATAAGAAATCATTTCAGTGCAAGAACAACAAATGCAATATATCATGAGTAGCGATGTATACTGCTTGGTTCACAGCAACAATAAGGAAACCGAAACAATAATAAGAAAACAGAGGTGAGTGACTAAATCAGTAAAGCATTAACTAAAATGTGAACAGATTGTTACTTTTTTGAGTGACACCCGACTTGGATCGCGGTTATTTTTTTTCCATTATTCTAAGGTCAATAATATAAGTACCAAGGAAGAAATGAAGTTCTAAAATACAAATATTCTAAAACGTTCTAAAATATCCAATAAGATTCTAGGAATTATAACGTCGTCAAGCGTGATTTCTGTCAGGCTTCAATCCACTCGGAAGAACATAATTTTTCCCTTTATCATTTTGATCGAGATAACAAAGAGAACCAGTTAAGTACTGGAGCTGACTTAATTGATTTACCACCCCAACCCCGCAATAAATTTTGTCGCCTGAGGCTAAAGAGTCAGATCTTTTCGTATTAGTTTGTAGCAATAATTGCAGTTGCAGCTACTTTATTCTCCTATCACAATTAAAACCAACAATAATATCAAGACAAGAGAATTCGCCCGACAAACCCTGATGTATTTAAAACAAAAAATAATAATAATAATTTGGTCCTAGATGTAAAAGAAAATGGGGCTGTCAATGTTGGGACGTATTTGATAAGTGTACTCATGCAGAATTGAGCTGTGGTTAAATAACGACTCTAATGATGGTTTCGAATGTTGGGCACAAGGCCAGTAATTTCAGGGCAGCGAGTGAGTCAATTACATCGGCTCCAGGGCTTAACTAGTTTTTATTTTATCGGGCCCAGAAGGCAAAGTTGACCTCGACGGTATAAAAACGATTGTAATGATGGAACAAGTAAAGTCTACATAGTCACTAGACCTACTAGTAATAGCTCTGTAATCTCACTAAAGTCAAGCCTGCTATTTTCAAAAAGAAAGACCTAAATATATCGAGGGAAAAGATGGAGTGGTTACGACTAGAAAATATTTGATCGTAAGACTACTTGATGGGATCTCCTCTAGGGTTACATAACGATCAGACTAACAATGAAAATAATAACAAAAAACAGAAAGTGAGGAAGAGAAAGAAAGAAAGAAAGAGAGAGAGAGAGAGAGAGAGAGAGAGAGAGAGAGAGAGAGAGAGAGAGAGAGAGAGAGAGAACATTTATATCATCATTCGAATCTCTGTAACATAGCAGCCAAATCTAATATTAGAATGCCTACCATCATGAAATAGGGACCATATAGTTTTAAGTTTAAAATAATATAACAAAGCTAGCTACTTTGAAATTGAACGGTAGCAGCCTGATTTTAGACTACATATCTCATCTATCAACGGTGACTGGCTGAAGTTACTAAAGAAAGATAACGAAGCAACAACAACAGTAATACAATGCCACTGCTATAAATAACTCGTAGAACCAACTCAATAGAGAATATTCTACCATCCATACAAACAAAACCACAACAACGTTTTTACATCCCACATCCACTAAATTGGGAAAAATAAAAAGCCGCCAGAATCACGCATTTGTCTAGCAAACATGGCCACTGAAATTAGTCATAGTGATTGTAAATTAATCAATTAACTATACAGGACGTAAACAGTTAAATACAACAAGCAGCGAGCGAAGCTTACTAGCGTGATTTTTGTCAGATTTACTCTAATCCATCAGAAACATCCCTGATATAAAATATATATAAGAATAAAGATGAAAACTGTCTGTGTTCATATTTACATACATATATTAGTGACTAGGATTTTAGTCAAATGTATTTCAGCTGCACATATGCTTATGTATGTATGTATGTATGTATGTATGTATGTATGTATGTATGTATGTATGTATGTATGTATCGTACGTATCCATATATATACATACGTACGTATGTATGTATACTAATGGAGATGTACTTATATATGTCCTATATATTATATGCATGCGCTTGTACATATATACATACACACACACACACACTCACACACACACAAACATGTGTGTGTGTGTGCGTGTGCGTGTGCGTGTGTTTAGAATGTATCGAGGAGCACCGCATACGTACGTATTTATGTAGGCGTGTGTGTCATTCTCATATCTTCTTTTTCTGTATTTCTGCTGCTTTATGCACATCTCCTTATAGTATATATTCTTAAAGTTCTGAGTCATAAATAAATTACTTACGCGCTTCCACACGCACACACACATCAACGGCACACACGTACACACAAAATTACGATTGAATATTTAAATTAATACTTACTCAGAACTGCGTATATGTGTCTGTATGTATATGTGCTACTATGTGGCTGCTTCTGTGTACATACATTTAATTATAATATGCATACATATATACATACATGTATGCATGTATGTTAGTATGTGTGTATATATGTATGTATGTATGCATGTATGTATATATATATATATATATATATATATATATATATATATATATATACATATGTATATATATATATATATATATACATATGTATATATATATATATATATATATATATATATATATATATATATATATATATATATATATATATATATATATGCATACAGATGGAGTGGCAGGGAGAATGTGGATAGAATCTCCAAGAAGTAAAGCAATAAGAACGATTGGAATGTAATCTTATTAATCAAAGAGATTAGAAGACTAAAAAGAAATGCAAACATAGAGGATTTTGCATTATCAAAACCGTTAAAGGACTGACGACGGCTGAAGAGCTCTTCCATTGTTACAGAAATATATCTCATTGAATATCTTTACTTCTGATTCATTCTGCCTGTCCAGTGTCTAGTAATAAGTTTTACAAATTTAGACTGATATGCATTCACAATATTGTTGAATGTAGATATCATATGAATGTGTGAGTGTGTGCGTATGTGTGTCTGTATGTATGCACGTATATATTCATATGTGTATGAATGTATATGTATATATGTGTGTATGTATGTTTATATATACATACACACACACACACATATATATATACATATATATATATATGAATATATATGTGTTTGTGTGTGTGTGTCTGCGTGTGTATTTATATATACTTATATATATATCACACACGATATAGGGGGGTGAGTGTTGTAGTAGACAAGTTCGATTCTATTGTGTTCCACCTTGGGCGAGTGTTATCTTCTACACCCTCAGTTCGACCCATAATTATGAAAGCCTGTCCAACAGATTCTACTTGTAACGAAATAAAGGAGGGGTACCCGCTTGAGTATCACTTAAAGGATGTCTATGTCTATGGACTCTTTAGCCACTGACAGTGTAATTATTCAACATGTGTCTGTGCGTGTGTGTGTGTGTGTGTGTGTGTGTGTGTGTGTGTGTGTGTGTATGTCTTTGTGTCTGTGTCTGTGTTTGTGTACGTGCGAGTATGTTATGTGCCATATGTATGTATATTTGCATGTTTCTCGTTTTCGTAGTAGGTAGAAATGTTATTACGCGAAGGCGAGCTGGCAGAAACGTTAGCACGCCGGGCGAAATACTTAGCGGTATTTCGTCTGCCGCAACGTTCTGAGTTCAAATTGCACCGAGGTCGACTTTGCCTTTTATCCTTTCGGGGTCGATAAATTAAGTACTAGTTACGCACTGGGGTCGATGTAATCGACTTAATTTCTTTGTCTGTCCTTGTTTGTCCCCTCTATGTTTAGCGCCTTGTGGGCATTAAAGAAATAAAAAATGTTATTATGAGATCCTGTGACAGATTAAATCAAGGGTTCCCAAATTTTTTCGCCCTGCAGACCTCTTGGCACCCAGATCATATTCCTGCCCACCCCCACCTCGCTCACCACCGCAAACATAGACCATTTTCTGCAGCAAATACAACAGTATTTCACAAATAAAGCTTAACCTAATTAACCCATTATTTTGTTTATTTTTAATTCCCCCGTTTGGCTATCCCGTTGCTTTTACATACCCCTTTTGGTTACCTCATTATCGCCCCACTTTTCTTGAATGCCCTCTGAATCTTTCTTCTCCCTATGTGGTGGTGGTGGTGGAAGTACCGCCCAGTTTGGTAACCATTGTATTACATTATCGCCAGTGGATTTAAAATTTGTTGAGCTGTTACTTCCTGGTCATCGCCATAGTTTAGTCTTCCATAGTTAATCTTCAAGTTCAGCAGAATTAATTATCGTCTAATTACACAGAACACATTTGAGAACCAAACATGGTCTGTATTCTTGTATTCTTTTCTTTTCTTGCATTGACATATTACCCTTTTGTAAATGCAATCCTCTGATTTCTAAGAATTCTTATTCTATGTAATACAACGTTTCTTTATAAGTATTATGATAATTATTAACAACTGAACGTTAACTTTAGAAATATATTGTGTGTATATATATATATATATATATATATATATATATATATATATATATATATATATATATATATATATATATATATATATATATATATATATATATATATATATATATATATATATATATATATATATATATATATATATATATATATATATATATATATATATATATATATATAGTTCATTTGGGATAACTATTAAGGAACGTCTCTGGAAAACTCACAATTCACCTTCCACTATTTTTCTTTTCGTTGTAACTTATTTTGTTCTCTCCAAATTCTCTCACATTCTCTTTTATCTGTTTACCGTATTCTTCCTATTTTGTTACAAATATAACAAATACGAAAGACGAGTGACCCAAAATTTATGTACGATAGTTTCTGTTCTTACCTTTTTTTTATGTAATTTCCGACAACCACTTCTCACCTACCAGTGGGACTAGTGCTTTGTTCTCGGCATCTTGCTATCATTCGAAATGTATGATTTAGGATCGATTCCTTCCACTGAATCCATGACAATATGAACAATATCGATGCGATTATCTTAAATAGTATTCTTGTACTCAGCCAATCTACATTTGATATCAATCTTCATTCATCCTTACAAAGTGTTTATTCTTTATGCATCCTTACAAAGTTTTTCAATCCCTCAAACAACTACGGCGTCGTTTTCCACATCTTAGCAAGTTAAAAGCAGGAAAATAGACATCTATTGGTTTCTTTTGTGAATGATTTATCGAAATCTCTCGCTTGGTTGCGACGAAAATCCGTGTTTCATGAGGAACATTGTGTTTCTTGTTCCGAATGCCTTTATGTCATTATGTTGGTTCTCATTGTCATTTTACATATGGCAGTGTTGATAATTTATATCGTTGGTTTCAGTTTCACAGCTCAAGTAGATTGTCTTATGTGGTAAGTTTTCGATCCTAAATAATACCGAATACTAACATCAGGATGTTTATATATTTGGTTTGTAATACAAAAAGCCACAATTCTACAATAGTTTAACAAGTGAGGTGATATACTTGAGTTTGAATAAGTTTGTGTTTAAAGCCTGGAACATTATTGGATCAATAAAAAGCACTACTCTCCGAGAGGAGAGTGTGCAATATCGGTGTTCCCTTCAGATTAACTGCGAGAGCTTTAAATCAACAATGAAGATAGGTTCACCCGCATCAACCTTCCTTCATAACTAAGATAGCCTCAAGCTTAAGTTATCGGCTTACACGCTCTGTGTTCTGCCTTAGGAAGGCTGAATGTATTTTTTGTTACTTGGAGATTCTTCCTTGCTTGTTATCATCTATGACGGGATTAAGGATCAAATAAGGCGTTCTCCATTTTTCCAGTCCTCTTACAAATAACTTGCAATTCTGCTCTTCACTATAGATTCGGCTGAGCAAAATTCAAACAATCGAAATTTTTTTTTTTATATATAACCATACAATGTATTTCTTACTATATTAGCAGCGGTGTGCTTTTCCCATTTTATTTTCATTGTTGTTGGTGCAAGGACAATACGAAGGGAGCAACAAATGACACACTACATTGCAGGTTATAGTGTAGAAACAGTCAGTGATTTACTCGATATGTTATCTTATTTTTATACGACCCTGTCAGTGAAGACAGGCTAGTGACCTTCACCTAATACTTTCAGGATATCTGCAAGTAGCTGGAAGGAAACTTCTTAGAATGGAGGTCTAGATCAAAACACTGACAACTGATTAAACTCACCTGAAGACACCTAAAAACCAGGTGATGGTGTATAACCGAGTGACAAATAAAGTCTACTACACAAAAACTTAGAATTCAAAGAGTCGTTGTAACAAATATCGTGAGACAGCTCACTCGATGCTTTAACACTTCTACCAATTCACCACCATGAAATGATACGTTATTTATCGGCCTCGAATAACAATGAGTAAAGTTGACCTCTGTGGGATTCGACAGCAGAGCAGAGAGCCCAGTAAGAAAAAGCGCAAAGGATTTTGTCGTACGTATCTGACGATTCTGTAAAGTTACAGCCTAATGATACAGGTCATAACTAAAAATCAAGGGAGATATTTGGCTGCTTATGTGAGGAGAGAACTAATTTGAATTTTGCTATTTATATATAGAATGCATTCTATATATAAATTCTATATTCTAAGGGCGGAGAGCTGGCAGAAACGTTAGCACGCCGGGCGAAATACTTAGCGGTATTTCGTCTACCGCAACGTTCTGAGTTCAAATTCCACCGAGGTCGACTTTGCCTTTTATCCTTTCGGGGTCGATAAATTAAGTACTAGTTACGCACTGGGGTCGATGTAATCGACTTAATCCCTTTGTCCGTCCTTGTTTGTCCCCTCTATGTTTAGCCCCCTATGGGCACTAAATAAATAAATATATATATATATATATAGAATATACATAAGAATATACAAACACACGCGCGCGCACGTGTATATATATATATATATATATATATATATATATATACAGAGGTTGGACAAAATAATGGGAACACTTCAAAATTTCAAACAAATTTAATTTGATATGGGGTAGGACCACCTTTGGCAGTGATTACAGCTTGAATTCTATATGTTATGGACTCGTACAAAGTTTGAATTGTTTCCAAAGGAATTCTTGTTCATTCTTCAGCTAAAACAGTCTCCAGTTCTTGTAGTGATGATGGTGGAGGGTATCAACTCCTTACTTGTTTTTTCTAAAATTCACCATAAATATTCAATAATATTGAGATCTGGGGACTGTGGTAGCCAGATAAGATGTTCAACTTCATTTGAATGTTCCTCGTACCATTCAGTAACAACTTTAGCGATGGGAATTGGTGCATTATCATCCTGAAAGCTTGCGTTTCCCTCCGGAAACAGTTCCGCAACGATAGGATGAATTTGATCAGATAAAATTCTTAAATAGTCTTGACTATTATTTCTGCTATTGGGACGTTGGATTTCCAAGATATAGCCCCCCAGATCATCACAGATCCTCCTCCATGTTTAACAGTTGGAAGAAAGCAGACTGGGTCAAATGTTTATTATGGCTGTCTCTGCTAGTGGTTGGAAATAAGGTAAAGGATGACTCATCCGAGAAAATAACATTTTTCCACTGCTCTAGGGACCAATTCTGTAGGTTTTTACTCCTCTCTAAACGGTTTGCAACGTTTGTTTTTCAAACTAGTTTTCTGATTGCACCCCCCCCCCCATAAAATCCAGCTTTGTGCAGCTCCTGGTGAAGAGTGTTTATGGAAATTGGGTTCTCAATGTGGTCATTAAGCTCTGCAGTAATTCTGGGAGCTGGGCTTTTGTGATCTGTCCTATCAATTCACGTAAGATTCCGACGGTCCCTATCTGAAAGTTTAGGTTTTTTCCGGAGTTTTGTTTCGACGAGGAGGTTTTTCCCTCTTTCTCAAAGGCTGTCATTACTTTCGAGACAGTACTTCTTTATACACCAAACGTTTCGGCTGTTTTCGCTACGTTAGCGCCTGCCATACGAGGACCAACAATTTGACCTCTTTGAAAGTCCGATAGATCTGTCATTTTAATGAATTTTAATAACCTTTTTCTGATGATAACTGAAAAGAAACAGCAATTTTAGCAAAACATATTACGCAACACTAATCATAAGTCAAAAAGCATAAAAATAAACCAGCTTTTGACGGTTTTATAGATATTTCAAAATTATAATAGATGCTAGATGTTTCCATTATTTTGTCCAACCTCTGTGTATATATACAAGTATATATACGTATATATGCATATGTATATGTGTCTGTATATATTTGTATGTATGTGTGTACACACACACACACACACACACACACACACACACACACACACACACACACACACACACACACACATATATATATATATATATATATATATATATATATATGTCAGTTGAATAAAATCAAAACAGCCTAGTCTTCACGTTTTCTTTATTATGGTATTTTAATAAAACTAGCGCTTTCATACATAGTGTGCTCACCAGTTGAGTTCTTGATAACTTTAGTACCTATTCGAACGCTTCAACTAGAGAGAGAAAAAGAGAGAGGGGAAAAGAAGGAGAGATTGCATAAATGAGAGAAATTCATCGGAAGCGATAAATTTCGGTAATCGGTTTTTTTTTTCCATTATTTATTATTCTACTCTCTCTTAAGTACCAGTAGCGTACTGAGGTCAATCTAATCGACCGGCACCCTCCCCAGAAATTGCAGGCCTTGTGCCTAGAGTAGAAGAGATTATTTATTATTCCCTATTTCTCTTAAATATTTCTATACATTTTGCTAGATTTTTGTGTGATACGCGTATAAAATCAACTTTGACAAGCTGAAACTTTTGTAGATTCAACTTATTGTTCACAATTGATCTGGAGATCATAGGGTCGTACTTTCATTTGAAAACGTTACATATTTTTAATCATCATTAGCATAGAAAATTTGGGGACAAAATAACAATCTGGTGAGATATTTCAAATGTATGTTTAAAGGAAAACTAGGATTAATTTTTGAGCTCATACGTTTTTCTCCAGTTGCATTCAATTTATTTCATTTATTGAAGTATAATTATTCAACTTTGATCTCAACTTTCTATATTTTGTATATATGATAGAACAACTAATATCAAATACTCACAGCCATAAATATACATACATATACATATAGATAGATATTGAGGAAGAAAGAGAGAGACGAAAAAGTTCACATAAACGTTTATGAATGCTTATGAATATATGCATACACAAATAGTTGCACATATATACATATATACATTAATATACTTATACATATATGCGTACATACGTGAATCCATAACTAACCTTACATAAAAAATATGATCATGTATTTTTAAACGCTTTTTACCTAACTTTGGATATATCTGTCTGTGTTTATTATATTTAAGACAAGCATTAGGAAAAATATATAAATTCAAAACTTTGAATAGATTAGATCGGCTACTTAACTCAGAATCGGAGTTCCTAAAAAAGAAAAAAAATTAAAATTAAACACTCGAACAAAAAAAAAAAAAAAAGATAGATATTTCCAGAAGGAACGTTTATGAAAATTATGGGAAAAAATGTAAACGGTTTATGAGATCTGAGCAATTTTTTTTATGGATTCACTAAATGATCTTAGCGTTTTAAAAACTATAAAACGCAAACTATACCTAATAGAGAGAATCTCGATATCAGACCGCTTTATGTTATGGGGATTATCACGTATATACATGTATGTTGTACCTTAGTCTTCTCTCCTCTCCCCCTTTCCCTTCACCCTCTCTTTTCCCCCTCTCTCCATCTACATAAATTGAGCAACATGGTTCTACTTCTTTTTGAATGCAAATTAACACGCATGTATACATACGTATATATGTGTGTACATGTGTATGTATGTATCTGTATCTATATACCGGGAGCAATAGGTAAATTGTCGCAATGTTTGGTCTTGATTTTGTCGACTACTCAGTATAGTAGGGTCAGATGGGTACCGTCTGTGAGAAAGACAGCACTATGACGCAATTCACTCTGTCAGAAATTTGAAAATAACATGCTGTGCTGCCTGGCATTCACGCTGAAAGCTCTAATACGAACATTTCAGTGTGTTTGGCTGTCAATATGAGTACAGTGCAGAAGATTCGGAAAGAGTTGGATCAGTCTAATGGTGATTACGAAGGTGCGTCAGCTTGGAAAACTCACTCTGGTTGTTGTGATAAGAAAAAAACTCTTGAATTTGTTAGTGTGATCCAGGCCATGATTGACAACGTTCTCTCCAAGTCAATTAGGTCCTTCACGCAAGGGGAGGGCCGTATGTTTACATTGGGCAGACGCCTCATTCATTTAAGAATCGTCATCGTAACCATGCTGCCTGCTTTAAGACAGTCAATAAGAGACATTCAATATCGTTGGCAGATTTTGTATGGCGACTGAAGGAATATTAAATGAAGTACAGCAGAACTTGGTCCATAGTAAGGTACGCGAAACCATACAATATAATTTCCAGAAAATGTCGTCTCTGCTCTGATGAATCCCTGTCTATTCTGTAGACTAATGAGAACATCATTAATAGAATGTTTGAATAATTCTCGAGATTTTTTATTCCTACACACATATAGATGTACTTTCACAAAATGCAGTAGGAATGAATTTTGAGTAACCGTTAACATAATTCAATTTACTTTAACATATAGATGACTTAAGTTTACTTTTTACTTCCCCATTCTTACAAACACCAAGTAGATAGTTAACTCGCTTTGTGGTCATGAGTGCACCACACCTCATGTGTGCGTATGCTCACGTTTTTGTGGATGCTTGTATAAGAGAGTGAACTCGCGTCATGCAGCTTGCCCGAGTGAATTTATACATCTATATTTTTTAACGGTTATTTTTAATACTTTTCTCGCTGGATTGCGTGTTCGTTTCTTTTTTTGCCATCTGTGATTTTGTTTTTGATCTTCTATATAATTGAAGATATTTCCTCCGTCTGGCTGCTTTCCTTTCTACAAACCAAGAAGTTACATTGCGAGACTGATACTTTAACGAGTTGTATTCATTTATCACCCGACGAGATACATCTGCACTGTCAGATGCTCCTGAACCAGTTGCTGAGTATCCCTCCCATGAGGGATCTATGCTAGATGTGTTGAAACACTTGTCGTGATTAATGATAAATTCTCGTATATTCCATCTTCCGGCTTTCATTTGCCAAAAGACTTTCTCACTTCCCGAGCGTTAAACTAATGCATCTGTTTATTGTTTACACACCCGTCTTCGTCTTTTTTTTTAATTCTCACTATATATTACATGCTCACGAGGTCGCACCAGTTTTATCCTTTCTCCACATCCACTTCGAACTTTTCTTGGACTATTCTACCTGGATTCTCTACCTGGACTTTCTTCTACTCTTCTACTCTACACATCTCCAGATATCTTGACACTGTCCTTGCCCCTAGTGGCTTCCCTCCCGTCTCACATCCATGACACCAACCATGCTCTTCGTTTGTTCAACTCTTTCTCCTTCCCTCCTAGCCCATCTAAACTTCTCTTCACTCTTGACATCAAGAGTCTATACACGGTGATCCCTCACCACGAGGGTCTGCGTGCACTCCAACATTTTCTTGACCTTCGACCCAACCCCCAACCTGACACATCCACACTCCTTCATCTGGCCGAACTTGTCCTTTCATTTAACTGCTTCTCGTTCGCGGGTAATTTTTACCAGCTTCTCTCGGGAGTGGCCACGGGAACGAGAATGGGCCCCAACTATGCGAACCTGTTCGTTGGCTACGTTGAGGCCCATATATTCTCAAGTTTCGCTTGTCCCACTCCTGAAATATATGGTCGTTATATCCATGACTGTGTTGGTGCGACCTTACTCTCCCGCGAAAATGTACTCTTTTGTCAAATCTTTTCATCCTGCACTCCAATTCTCCTGCACTGTTTCCGACACTTCAGTCACTTTTCTCGATATTTCGGTCAGTATTCATTACTCCACTCTCACCACCTCCATCCACTACAAACACACAGACTCACACTCATCCCTCAACTTCTCATCCTACCCTACCCCCTCCAAGCTCTCCATCCCTATTCCCAATTCCTCATCTACTGCATCTCCTGTTCTCTCTGTCCTTCTTTATACATCGGTCAAATGGGACACCGCTTGGCTGACCAGTTCACGCCATACCTCCGAAACATCCGACTCGGCAATGACAACCCGGTCTCGCGCCATTTCCGTTCTACCGGTCACTCTTTACAACACCTATCTGTGTTCGGATTGTCCTTGCACAGGCACCATCGGAACTCCGTCTTCGCCGTGAGCAGGGATTAATCCTCTCTCTTCGCTCCTTTGCGCCATATGGGCTCAACCCTCCTCTCCCCTTCATCTAACCCTCCTCCTCTCTCTTCTCTTCCTCTCACACCTACTTCCTCCAACCCACCTCTCCTTTCTCGCTCTCGCACCTACCTCCTCTGTTCACTCCTACCCACCTTCTCCCTCCTCCATCTGTTTTCATTGTCACCCCTCCCTCGTTACCCCATCCCGACACAATCGAACTCCACCATCCCTATACATTCCATCCCACCACACCCCATCACTTAGACCTCACCCTTGCTTCCCTCACTCTCGCCTCCCCCACACCCCAACACCACCACACACCACACCACCACACCACACACCACCATACCACCACACCACCATACCACACCACATCACATCACCCTCACACACACTAGCACTGACCACTTCCCAGCACCTACACCCTCATCCACACACCTACACATGCACACACGCAAACTTCAATGTCACCAGCCCCCTTCCACACGCACATACACGCTCTCACATACACGCGCACCTTCATTTTGAGATTACTACTACCTTATTTTCTTCCCTTCTTCCTAGCTCTCCTGTGTGACCCCTCTGTCTGGCATTCGCGATGATAGATCGCAGCCACTAACCTTTTTCTGTCGAACAGCGTAGGCGCGAAACGTAAAAGACTTTCTTACTTCCCGACCGTTAAACTAATGCATCTGTTTGTTGTTTACACACCCGTCTTCGTCTTTTCTTTTTTTCTTTGTAAATTCTCACTATATATATATATATATATATATATATATATATATATATATATATATATACAAGGTAACAAACTGAGGAAAAGAAATCCTTCAAATGGTGTGTTAAACATCCAATTCACTGGTACTTCAGTTGGATACCATATAAATATTGGTAAAATACAATAATAAAGATAAATTAAATATAGAGATATTCTATTGACATTCAATAATTTATTTATAATACAATATTACACTAAATCATATGAATATAATATATAACATAACATAATATTATATAAATAATTATAAAAACTATAAAAGTCCAACAAATTCTTTCGACTTATATATATTTCTTCTGCTATACATAATCACAGTTCAATTATATATAAGTCACTTCAGGTCCCATCGGTTCAGAAAGACGACATCCCGCCTGGAAAGGACGGCTGGATTGTAAAAATTAATTCAAACGTCTGTGTTATGAGCGTGAACGTTAATTATTCAATCTTACACCAATTACCATAAAAAAACAACAAAAACATTTTAACGGACGATACAATCAACTAAGTGCAATCCACAACCAACGAAATTCATTTCATTATATCTCAGACATATACCAATTGAAACCCTTTTATGGCCAAGATAATCTCTTGTTATCACAACATACAATAATAATATATGTGTGTATATAAACGCATATAGTTAAGTATTTAAGTCTTCTCCAACGTGCAAGCAAAAACTATATAAACAATTATATCTTCAATACAACAACCCTTTTATCTATTTAAATTAGTTGGTATAAAAAAATTGGTTTGTATCGACGTTTTCTGTCGATTCACTATAATTGAAATGTGATTATGTATATCAGAAAAATATATATAAGTCCTAACAATTTGTTAGACTTTTACGATTTTTATAATTATTTATATAATATTATGTTATGTTATATATTATATTTATAGTATTTAATGTAATATTGTAATATAAATAAATTATTGGATTGTCAATAGGTTATCTCTATATTTAATTTATCTTTATATATATATATATATATATATATATATATATATATATATATATATATATGTATGTATGTATGTATGTATATATATATATGTATGTATATATACATATATCAAGAGATAGATAGATAGATAGGTAGATAGATAGATAGATAGATAGATAGATAGATAGATAGATAGATAGATAGATAGATAGATAGATAGATAGTAATGGCCGATCTATAGAGTTACCCAGGGTTTCATGTCCATAAAGCGCTTAACTTTAGGGTCTGAAGAGACGTCGTAAAGCGAAGCGATTTAGGGACTTGAAATCCTGAGTAACCACATAAATCGGTCATAATTATCTTTAATTTATCCTACTGCTCTAATATTACAATGTGCTCCTGTTTTGGATTTATGACATATGTGTGTGTATGTGTATGTGTGTATGCGTGTGTGCGTGCTTTGTTGTGTATGTGCATGCGTGCGTGGGTGTTGGTATGTGTGTTCGTGTGCGTGTGTGTGTGTGTATTTGTGTGTATGTGTGTATTTGTGTGTGTGTGTGTGTGTGATAACAATGATGATATTGATCATACATAATATTTGCGATTGCAATAATTTATGTACAACAAAGCGGCGAATTGTTAGCGCGACGGATAGGATACTTGGCAGCTCTTCGTCCATATTTTCGTTCAAATTCAAAAGGGGTCAACATTACATTTTATCCTTTCAGGGTCCATAGAATAAGTACGAGTTAAATAATAGGATCGATGTAATCGATTTATCCCTTCTCCCGAAATTGCTGGCCATGTGCCACAGTTTGAAATCAATAATCTATAGAGAAAAGCTTCAATATTCCAAGTGAGAAATACATAGTGCTTTCATGAGGAAATAGATGTTCGGATTTCTGTTCAACTCCATTTTCGATACGTGTATATAAATGTATTTCAGCTGTTCATTTTACTCTACTAACAATGGTCTCAAGCTACAAACTTCCTTATAAGATATTTAATGATACCAATTTTGCGTTTACACCCTAAGATACTAATTTATAGCTGTAATCTAACACACTCACACACACACACACACACACACACACACACACATATATATATATATATATATATACTGAAATATATGATTTTATATATACACACACATACATACATATACATATATACGTATAAACGTGGGCAGACAACTTTTATGAATGTAGTTAATAATGTACGTAATATGTATGTGTGTCTGTGTGTGGGTGCATGTGACTGTGTGTATGTGCGCGTGCGTGGGTTGAGTCGTCATATTTATCAATAAACTCAAGAAATGAATTTACAAGCGATATACTTAAGTATGTACTTTGCAGAGCAGAGACAAGGAGGCGGACACAGACAGACAAACATACAGATAGATAGATAGATAGATAGATAGATAGATAGATAGATAGATAGATAGATAGATAGATAGATAGATAGATAGATAGATAGATAGACATTTAGATATTTAGATGACTATCAGTGTAAGCTGGAAACTCTTGTCTGATTGTTTATGAGTTTATTTGTTTGTGCGCGTGCTTTATTAGAAAAGTTCGTCCCTGTGCTTCGTTTTTTGTATTATCTACCCTAATATGTATTTCATATCAGCAAATACGATTTATATGAGGATTTAACCCTTAGTCATAGATTTTTCGTGTAGACAACCTAGAACTTTTCTTAATATCAAGAATAAATTTCCTTTCCATTTCTATCAATCATACACAACGTGCGTTCATTATTGAACTTTGTATTCATCTGAAAAATGTGATATTCAGTGTCAAAGTTCAAACTGACCAAATACATAATTCATTATTATATATTAAAAAAATAATAAAGCATTCTTTACAATGTGCCGTTCAGCTGATTGGGTCTGCAAGTGTCAATTGGTTTGACCCTAACTTGATGTCCGTGTTGTTTTCTAGAATAAAATAGATTTCAAATACAAAAGCTAATATTTCATCGACTGACTTTAATAGCATTCAATTCCATTATGTCATAATCAATGCCTCTTTAGTCCTTATTATTCGAAGTTGTTGATATTGGTAGTATTCAATTTCATTTGACTATTACTTCTACTTGACAGAGAAAATCTGTGGAGCTTCGAACAAAGAGTTTTCCTCTTTAATTTGTGAGCTCAAATCCCAACAGAATCGGATTTGACTTTCATCATTATAGAATGAGTAAAATAGAGTCGATTTTCTCGAATGCTACTAACTCCAAAATATGTAGACTTGATTTCTAACATGAAAATCATTATGTATCTTCTTGTTCTTTTATTACTATGTTGTTATGTTAGTGTTGTTGCTGCTGACGTGTTATAATTGTGATTAAAACCTTGCAATTTCATTCATAGTCGTATTATTGATCTTTGTCTTTGGCTATTTTACTATTCTTACTATTGTAATTGTTTGTTTTTGCTTTGTCTTGTTTCTCCGTGCATTTTTTTCTTCTGGTTCTTAGACTTTTCGCGTGGTTTCACGACTTCAGTTTACTATCTTCTAGTTCAGTATCTTCTGGTGGTTTACTTGATCAAAATACTGATATCTTCTCCTTTATTCCAAACAAAGTTTCTAATTTATTATCTGATATAAAAATAACTGGTTTTACCATTTGCTTCTTAGCTTTGATGAAAGGAATACCTAGAGCGGAATTAACAGATATTTTTGCCGGGAATGTGGTATAATTGATTTCAAAGAGCAGACTTGATGACACAGTAAAGCTAATAATTTAATAATCATTATTTCTTCTTATCTGTATATTCTTTTAGATAAAGTGGTACTTTCTTTGATGACTCTTGGTATATTTTTTTAATTTTCATATCTTTTCTTATATTTCTTGTCTTTTTGTGATGTAGATTATACTTCAGAATAACTGCTACATTGTTTGTTGTTTAATAAATGTTATAACGATTACCGCCTCAATTCTCTTGATATTTAAATAGTGTATACGTATATTTAATTGAACCTGCTTTCATTTCACTGTACATTATTTACTCCTTTGTATTACAGCGATCATATTTGCTAAATTATCACAGCTTAATGAATAGTTGGTTAATTTGTATGAAAAGATTAGACACTGTTCTTGGATTAGTCAAAAAATTAGTTAGAGTCAAGGCATGAGGTATATTATGTCGAAAATGTCTATTTCACAAAGTGTGTGGTACGCAATCTAAGTATTAGAAAATTTGGCAGAATCTGCAGTAAGTAACAACTTTTTATCGTGGAAAACGTTGCAGGCTGACGTGCATTAGAAAGAGAACGTTTCCGTATCAGACCGAATATTATTTTTTTTTTTCATACGACTTATTATATTGGGCTGTTACCCAATCTCAGGATTGTGTAGAGAATATTGCACCAGCAGATGTTTAGGACGGAAATGTTGGGGTTATTTGAGGTAGAAATTCTGTTTTTTCTTCTTTTTTTAGCAAATTTGCCTAAATTAAATTGATGAGTTGTTCATAGATTTTGATAGATTGTGTTATACGTTGTTCACAAATTATAGTTATGTTGCACAATAGAGGCTTTATTGTTTAGCCATTTGCCAGCCCTGATTAACCAGCCATAACCATTTCGCCAATCTTTTGCAATCATCTACTTAAACATTAAAGTATCTTTTTTTTTTTTCTTTTAAAAGGGTATTGTGTAATTTGAAGGAGAGATATCTGTTTTCTAACTTCTTTGGTTCGTAGTAAGAAGTATGTCCTCGCGGTGAGTAATGTCTTGGAATACTGAAGGAAGCACATCTGTTTCTAAAACTAAAGTGTGAAAGAAATAATGAAGTATGTTTCAGATCAGGTTAAATCAAAAGTTTTTGATAAATCGTCATGGTCTTTTCGATAAGCGCGAATCAGAAAGATAGTATACACATTCATTCTTAATAGGTTCCGGCAGATTCGAAGACAAATATTCTAATTGCATAATTCCTTTGCACAAATCAAAATACAACAGGGATTGTGAATGAATATGTATATCATCGTTCTGATTCTCACTGCTCATCGGGTACATGACAATTTATTATCAGTTAGCGGGTACCAGTGTCAGCAAATATATATATATTGCTGAGTTTATAGGTGAAGGCGTGGCATAGGCATAGGTGTGTATGTATGTGTCTTTGTGTCTATGCTTGTTCCCCCAACACCGCTTGGCAACTGGTATTGGTGTAACCGTAACTTAGCGGTTCGGCAAATGATACCGATAGAATAAGTGTCAGGCTTTAAAAATAAGTATTGTAGCCGATTCATTCGACTAAAAATTCTTCGGAGCAGTGCTCCAGTATGGTTGCAATCTCATGACTGAAAGAAGTAAAAGATTAAACGCTAAAGGCTATTGTGAGATCCATTATTCTGCAATCGCTTTCGCTGAGACACAAGGTCCTGAAGTCCCCTTACTCTAATGAATCGGATGTGTTATGAACACGCATCCGTCTGCAAGGAGCTACTCTCCAGTGTCGAATTACACCAGCGATTAGCATATTCACTTTTGAATCTACTGCAACATATTAAGGATGCATATGTATAACATCGCTCATAAATCATTTATAGCAAAAGAACTGCTAGTTGCCAAGCATTGTTGATATTTTATATACCCAGGTTCTATCATTGTTACATACACATCATTCGAATATTCTTGCACACATTTAAGCATCTAAGCAAATGTACGAGTGTGCGTATGTGTCCTAGACTCCGAGCGGTTGTGAGTACATAACACAGTACGTTTAAAAATATTTTCAGTTTAACACAAACATATCAAATGTTTCCTCAGGCTGGTGTAGTAACATGTTTACACAGAGGTAGCTCATTTGAAATGTTTCCTAAATGTAACAAAACAAGATATTGCAAATGTATTCAACGTATAGACAATAAGTGAACTTTGTGTACGGAAACGAAATTGTTTGATTAAGAGTTAAGATTGTGTTATAAATATTTAACAGTTTATCTTCCCTTGAGTCAATTCAATCAATATACTTCAGTTCTATATAAAATATATGTTATAGCTACGTTCCTACCCAAAAACATATTTAAATTTTTGTCATTATTAATCGATCTTCAATTGTTTAAATAATGGGTGGAAAAACAGAGAGACAGTGTGCGATTCCTAGTTGTAGTAAACTTATTTCACTCCTAAATAATACTACTATTACTGTTAGTAATACTACAAACCAAAATATAGTCTGCCTTCTTTTCAATAGTTACATCTAATCACTTATAACTCTGCATTACTGATGAGTAGCTTCCAGGCTGCAGTTCAGAGTACTATAGACTTTGGAAAGAAATTGAGCAAGAGAATCCGCTCCATTTTCCCGCCATATGAGATTTGTCACCTTTTCTAGTTGATTTGAATCTTGCTATCTTCTCTGATTACAAGCTGCGTTTTGAATATTCCAAATGTATCTTATAACTAATTTATTCTGTATTTAATTTCTCATCATGTACATTACTCACTTATTTCCAAAGAATTCTCATACAATAAGAAAAACACAAGATTATATCGCATAACAGTCGAAAACAGTTTTCTAAACAACTATTTTCGATTTCTAATATTTCACGAATATTTGCATTGATAATCTTTTTAATTCAGTTACAACAAAATACATCTATAGCAACTGAATATGAACTGAATCTTCACGGTGCCATTTCAGACCATTCAACTTCTTATCTTTTATACTGTTTACTTAGTCAAACATGGTTGCAAAAAATTCATGACCTTTCTAATTTTTGTTTTTGTTTTATTTTAATTTTTGTTTTTCATTAATGTCAGAGCTTATTATGACGAGTAGATGTGGCATTTCTGGAGCCCTTTCTTCTTTTTTTTATCAGTTTTCTTTATCATTTTCTCTTCTGACACGCCTAAAAAACCTAAGCAACATTCCGTCCTTTCCGTTCATTTTCATTTCGTAATGTTATATTGTATATTTATATATTTATTTACATCTACAAGTGCTGGTTCTTTCCAGTGTCTTAATGCTTGAAACTATAATTCTACTTCAGTTTATGTTGCTATAAACATTGTTATTTATGACTAGAAATCGATTCCCCACTTCTTTTGCTGCTAGTATTCTGACAAGTATTTAGATGCCTCCGTCGAAGTGATTCCTATACATACGATCTATATTGATAACTATATAAGCTCCAATCTCCCTAATTAAATATCAGACTATCTATCTATTATGTATATGTATGTCTATGTGTGTGTATATATATATATATATGTATGTGTGTATATACATATATATGCATCAGAAATTCTCTCTCACACACACACACTAATATACATACACACACAAGGACACACGCGCGCGCGCACGCACATACTCTCACA
>NC_142940.1:22413720-22423720 GCF_046866305.1 Octopus bimaculoides
TACGTGTGTGTGTGTATTTTGTATGTGCGCGTGTGTGTATGTGTATGTTTTCTGTGCGTGCGTGTGTGTTTGTGTGTATGTGTATGTTTTGTGTATGTGCGTTGCTGTGTACGTGTGTGTGCGTGCGTTTGCTATTGTATATGCGTGTGTTGTTTATGCCCATGTGTGTATGATTGTATGCGTGTCTGTGTGAGTGTGTAGTGTTGGTGAGAAGTGTGTGTGTATGTGGGTGTGTGCGTGTGTGTGTATATGTGTGGATGTGCGTGTGTGTGTGGGATTGTGAGTGTTAGGTACGGGTGTGTGTGTGTTTATGTGTTTCCGTGTGCGCGTGTGTGTATATTTTTTGTGCGTGCGTGTATGTGTATATTGTGTATGTTTTCGTGCGTGCGTATGTGTTATGTATGTGAGTGAGTATTGTGTATGTGAGAGGTGTGTGTGCATGTGTGTCTATGTGTATGTGTGCATGTGTGTATATGTGTATGTGTGTCGTGTGTGTGTGGTTTTATGTATGTGAGGGGTGTGTATGTGTGTGTTTATGTGTGTGCGTGCGTATGTGTGCCAGGTATGTGTGTTATTTTGTGTGTGCACTCCTGTGTGTATGTGTGTGCATGTGTATGCGGCTGTGTATGTAGGCGTGCGCGTATATATGGGTGTGTGTGTGTATATATGTGCGTTCGGCTATGTGTGGGTGAGGGCGCGTATGTATGTTTGTCATGTATGTGGGCGGTATATGTATGTGGGCGGTATATATGCAAGGTGTGTGGGTATGTGTGCGTGTAGGTAGTGGGGAGATAAAAAGTGGAAAAAAGTAAGTGCAATAACAAGAGAATAATGGATATAATGTAAAGGGGACGAGGGGGGGGGGTTAAAAAAAATAAATAAATAAAGAAATAAATAAAAAAATAAATAAATAAATAAATAAATAAAAAATTATGTAAAGTGTTGCAGGGACGTAAAGGGGAGAGTCATAAGGAAGAGAAGGCTGCGTTGAGTCCGTAGGGGAAAGAAGAATTAAGGTTGAAAATGTAGCGTTGCTCCAAGTGGAGTCGCGAGGGAGTGGACCCATGGTGCAGGGCGAGGCCAAAAACGGAGATGTTAGAGGGAGAGTGGTTGGGCAGTTGGAAGTGACGGCCGACAGGGGAGTCCGAACCTAGCCGAACGTCCCTTAGGTGTTCGGTGAAACGGTCGGCCAGCCGGCGGCCCGTCTGCCCCACGTAGAGTTGGTTGCATAGGGTGCATTTGATGCAGTAAATAAGGTTGGAGGAGGTGCAGGTGAAACTGTGTGGAATGTGAAGTGTTTGTAGGTTCGATCCGGTGACAGAGGTAGTGTTGGTGATGAAGGGGCAAGTGTGACAGCGGGATCTGGAGCACGGGAAGGAGCCGGGTGGGGGTGGGGAGGAAGAGGAGAAGGTACTGCGGACCACTAGATCGCGTAAGTTGCGGGCGCGTTTGAAAGCGGATAAGGGTGGGTTGGGGAAAATGGGATGGGTAGTGAGATCGAGCTGGAGGCGACGGAAGGCCCGTAGGATCCTCCGACGAAGGGGTAGGGTGGCAGGGTGGAAACGGAGTGGGAAGGGGGTACGGTTAGGGGATTGGTGTGGGGGAGGAGAGAGAGCGGTGGTGCGGTCGATTCGACGAGCGCGGGCGAGGGCGGATTGGACAAGGTGGGAGGGGTATCCTCGATGCATGAACAGACGAGCAAGATACTGGGACTGGGTCTCGAAATCCTGGTCCAGGCTGCACAAACGTCGGAGGCGGAGGAACTGGGAGTAGGGGATGGCTCGTTTGGTGTGGAATGGATGGGAGGAGGAGAAGTTGAGGTAGAGGTGGGAGTCAGTGGGTTTGAAGAAGGCGGAGGTAGTGAGAGAGTTGGAGGGGGGTTGATGGAAAGAGAGATGTCGAGGAAGTTGACAGAGGTGTCAGAGATGGTGGAAGTAAAGTCAAGAGCGGGGTGGAAGTTAGTGAGGAAGGAGATGAAAAGGCAGAGCTGTTTGCGGGAGAGGGAGGTGGCTCCTATACAGTCATCTATGTAGCGACCGTATAGTTCCGGGGTCGGACCGGAGAATTGGGAGAATACTTGGGCCTCAATGTAACCAACAAAGAGGTTGGCGTAATTGGGCCCCATTCTCGTCCCCATCGCGACCCCAGATTCCTGTTGGTAGGTATCTCCGGCGAACGTGAAGCAGTTGAGGGTGAGGACGAGTTCTGCCAGACGAAGCAGGGTAGGGGTGCTAGGTGTGGGGTCAGGGCGGCGGTCAAGGAAGTATTGGAGGGCTGAGAGACCATCGTTGTGTGGAATCACCGTGTATAGGGATTTGATGTCCAGGGTGAAGAGGAGGTGTGAGGGGCCGGGAGGGAAGGAAAAGGAATTGAAGAGGCGAAGGGCGTGGTTGGTGTCGTGTATGTGGGATGGGAGGGCAGCAACTAACGGGGATAGGATATGGTCGAGGTATTTTGAAATGAGTTCGGTGGGGCAATTGCAAGCAGAGACAATGGGGCGGCCAGGGTTGTTAGGTTTGTGGATCTTGGGAAGGAAGTAGATGGAGGAGGTGCGAGGTGTGCGGACGATGAGGTTGGTGGCGGTAGCGGGGAGAGCAGAGGAGGAGATGAGGTCATGGATTGTGGAGGACACAAGCCGTTGGTAGGAGGGGGTGGGGTCGGAGGGGAGGAGGCGGTAGAAGAGGGGATTGTGAAGCTGGCTGAGCGCTTCCCTCCTGTAAAGGTCCGCGCGCCACACCACCACTGCTCCACCTTTGTCCGCCGGCTTGATGACGATGTCGTCACGGCGGCGGAGATTGCGGAGGGCGACCGATTCGGCCCGGGTGAGATTGGCCCGGAGGGGTCTTTTTTTAAAGTCGAAACGCTCGAACAACGCCTTACAGTCATCCACGAACAAGTCTAGGCTACTGAATTGGCCTGGAGGCGGCGTCCAGTTGGATGGGCGGCGTCCCAGGTCCGAGAAGTAGTCCCGATTGTCGGGACGCTGTGTTGACGTATGGAAGAACGCGCACAGTTTGATGCGGCGCAGGAACTGGCTGACATCAGTGCGAGTCCCGAATTCGTCACAGTGGGGCGTGAGAGGCGTGAAGCGGAGGCCCATATATAATAGTTATCGCCAAGCCAACATGGCAGTCCCAAAATTAGGACGAAAGCTGCCGTGAATTAGCTCCAAGAAGCCATCGCCTCTAGCTAGCTATGTGACACACGAAACCTGCGTTTCGTGTGTCACATAGCTAGCTAGAGGCGATGGCTTCTTGGAGCTAATTCACGGCAGCTTTCGTCCTAATTTTGGGACTGCCATGTTGGCTTGGCGATAACTATTAATTTCCAGTACCGCTGCCGTAGTCTCCTTTAGAGAGACTTAGAAATATTAATAACTATATATATATATATATATATATATATATATATATATATATATATATATATATATATATATTAAAATTATGCAAAATAAATTAAAATAATAAAAGAAATTATATAAGATATATCTAAATATATGATATGTAAATTTTCTTCCACTAACACATATGATACTCTTACTTTTGTTGCAACTATTTTGTTGGTTTCCAATTTGGCACGAATGAAAATAGAAAATTATCAGTAGTCATAGATGTGTAGACACTCCTGTGTAACTGCTACCACCGGCTACGAGATTTTGCGCGTATGGTAATTGAAAAGTATACTCGCTAATTTTGGGATACGGCCTGTAATATCGGTCTCACAGTAACTAGGATGAATTTGAAGAATTTGAAAAGAACACCTTGTTAACTACAGGGTTGCTTCTCGGTGTTCAGCTACAATCAAAGTAATTGGCAAATAATCACAAAAGATCCATATCTGTGTGTGTATGTATGTGTGCATGTATGTGTTTATATATATATATATATAAGTTCGTGTGTGTATGTATGTATTTATATATATATATATATATATATATATATATATATATATATATATATATATATATGTATAAGTGCGTGTACGTATGTGTTGATATATATATGTAAGTGCGTGTATGTGTGTGTGTGTGTGTGTGTTTCTTGTCTGCATGCAGGTGTTCATTTATGTCCCACACTAATCCCTTATGGAGTATGAATTGAAATTTTTGAAGGATAATATTTTAGTATTTGTGTGTATTTTCTTGGTTCACAGTGAATATCTATCTATCAATTTATCTATTTATCAATCTATCTACCAATTTATCTATATACATACATACATACACACACACACACACACACACACACACACACACACACACACACATATATATATATATATATATATATATATATATATATATATATATATATATACATACATACATATATATGTATATATTTACGCATATAGAATTGAAATGATGGTGAGATGTCTGAATGTCATGGGTTTTAAGTGACAGCAGTGTATACAACACTCTTGCTGCTCTCTTGTTCCCCATAGTAGGTTTCGTCACTGATGGGTAATCTATTTATATCCTTAGGTGGGACCCTGACCGTACAGAATCAGAACGGACCTGGGAGTTATGGTAAATAAGGGGTGACTCAACGCTCGCCAGAGTTCCAGAACACCCAAATAGTTTTATACGCAATTCACACACACACACACACACACACATACATATATAAATGAAGCTTCGGCACTACTAATATCTATCGTCAACACCAACCCAACTACTGCTCTTACCAACAAACCTGTTCCTTTTAAAATAAAAGACATTCATGTGTGATAACGTAGTTTCTTGTGATTTGATTAATGAATGAAATTACTCTAATCTTAGGTCAATGAGCTTTGACTAAACAGCAACAAGAAAAAAGAATTAACACGAAAGTATAACTATCAGCACTACCAACACCATCACCAGCGCCAAAACCAACATAGCCAACAGCACTACCAACCTGTAACAATTCTAAATTATAATAATAATATTCTTATAAAACAGAGTTATGTCTTTCTTTCAAACATAAATACTTTTCAAAATTTAAAGAAAAAAATAGAAAAATTCATAGAAAAAATATTATAATAAGAGAAAAATATATCTGAATAAATTCCCTCCTGTCGAGACACGAAGCCGAAGTGAGAATTTTCAAAGTAAAATATGACTTTTATGCTATTTACAGCAAGCTGGCTAAACGTGAAGTAATATACGCGCACGTATATTCAATTGAAAGACATCATTTTGAAGAACTATTTTGCAAATAAAAATTTATCAACAATCTGCCGCGCGTGATGGTTTTTTGCGGGAGCTTGATGAAATTTGCAATGAAATTTTTGCAAGAAATGTCTACCGAATACTTAGAATCAAAAATTTTAATTTGTACTCGTAATTAAAATTGATATATTTCAGCATCCCCTCACAAAATAAATTTCCGTCATGAATACAAATGGTCCCACCTATTTGTTTTAAGGGAATTTTATTCCCCAACAACACTAGGTATTGAACCAGTATTCCCTTGGATGCAACCATCCCTTCACAAGGTTAACATATCTTCTAATTAAATATGGATCAAAACAGTTTAATTCAAATTCATTGGTACTCTTGAGTTTCAGGCGGACGACCAGCATCGCACTTGAGACTCAAGAGTACCAACGAATATGAATCAAACTGTTTTGATACATGCATGCAACTCTCAATAAATTGGTTGAGTGAGTACTCTGATTTCGTTTGTCCACTCACACGTATATATATATATATATATATATATATATATATATATATATATATATATATATATATATATAAATGTTGTGTGTGTATACACACACACATATATTCATACATACAGCGTGTGTCTGGAGATTGTGAAAGGGAGAGAGAGAGATGTAAGAACGAGTAGACAATAAATATGGGCCAGCAATTTCAATTGTATGTATGTAGTATCCCTCCCCACCAGTGTCCAGCTGTATTGACTATACACAACTGTTAAAAAAATAATTCCTTCATCTGGGCAGTAACTTACGATGTTCTTAAGGTGCGCATTTTATGCGACCCTCTGATAACATTTAATCATCTGTCTACCTCCTTTTCTTATTTTTTAAATGTCATTCTTCCACATAATGCTAAATTTAGCCTTCCACCCTCTCTTAATTCAACACAGACGGCTGCTATCCCAATAACAGTAACATTTTTGTAAATATTCCATTAATGTTACGTACATGCGATACATGTCTTTGAAGATCTGGCAACACATTTTGGTTATGTAGTTTATATTATATAATTAGTTACGCTTTGTAAATGAAACTTTCGTAATGTTGTGTAACTGAATATTTTATAAACAGCATCTCTGTTTTGTTTTGTTTTGTATAGATCGATAGGTATATAGACAGTTAGACAGGCAGGCAAATAGAAAAACAGATAGAGAAAAAGGCAGACAGATAAACAGACAGACAGGGAGGGAGGGAGGCGGGTAAACAGACAGACAGACAGACAGACAGACAGGGAGGCAGACAGACAGGGAGGCAGACAGGCAGACATACAGACAGACAGGGAGGCAGACAGGCAGACATACAGACAGACAGGGAGGCAGACAGACAGATAGATAGATAGATAGATAGATAGATAGATAGATAGATAGATAGATAGCAAGTTGATAGATAGATAGATAGATAGATAGATAGATAGATAGATAGATAGATAGATAGATACATGGATGGATGGATGGATGGATGGATGGATAGATAGATAGATAGATAGATAGATAGATAGATAGAATGGATGGATGGATGGATGGATAGATAGATAGATAGATAGATAGATAGATAGATAGATAGATAGATAGATAGATAGATAGATAGCAAGTTGATAGATTGATAGATGAAGTATATATGTGTTTTGATGTGCTGAAGCCATAAAGCAATTATTTGGTGGTTTCTCTAAATTCGAGAACAATTTTATTTTTCTTGGGTTTATTGTAGAAAAAGTATCCATATCTTACTTTAACAATTCTCTTTTCTTTTGTAATATTAACCGTGTATAAAAGATGAAGGGATGTATATATGGTTTTTTTTCGTTATATATATTTTATCGTGTGTAAAATTGTGTGTAACGTATTTTATGTGTTACATATATAATGTGTATGTGTGCGCGAGTGCGTTTGTGTGTATGCTTGTTGTGCGGTGTATTTCACTACATATGTATCAATGCACGCAGGCGTATGGTTAATGGTGTGTAATGCAATGCATGTTATAATAGTATGCGTATTGTGTCTGTATGTAATAAATGTATTACTTGTATATCTGTGTGTTTTATGATGAACTTGTCTGTAACATATAGCATTAGTGTGTATCATATGTATTTGCATTTGCGACGTTTCTTTCTACCGCCAGTGCTAAAATCCAACAGACTGTATATGCATACGAAGCTACACTAGACGTACACAACTAATTATGCACATGCCTTATGCGTATCTCTCGTTGATTTTGTTTTTATACTCAGTTTATCATTGTTTATACACCTCCTAGTATTCTTCCTTTCATCTTTCGTTTCCATCACTTCTTATCCTTTATTTCACCTCTCTTCCATTTCTTCCCCTTAACTTATTTACTTTCTATGTAATCTTCATTAGCAGAGTTCACATCACAAGGTCAACCGAATATTCAACGCCCTTTCAATCCAGCAGGCAAGATGGATTTCAGTTGTTATGTAACTTTGATCTTTCATTAACTAAAGGAAGTAATTAATAATACAGGCCTTAATCAAAATTTACTTGTGATGTTTTCAAGTCGTCGAAGGCATACCCTATGTAGTCAAGTAAGAAATTAACTTAAAAGCTCATTAAATGGAGACAGGTTAATTCTTTCGATTTAATTTCATTCTAAATACTTTCAAAGTGTATCTACGTCAATATTCTAAATATCATTAAAATTGTTGTTTAATGATGTTATTTCCGCTTGTAGAAGATGACCTTCACTAATACATAGCGTTATATATGTTCGTGTTTGTGTGTGTATGTGTATGCGAGTGTGTGTACGTGTGTGTTTGTGTGTGTGTATGTGTGTTTATTTATGCATGCATGCATCTATAAGGTAAAAATAATAGATTATAAAAACTAGCAATATAGAAAACAAAGAGAGAACAAAGTGTAATTACTAACATATGAAAAGTGGCATTTTGCTGAGGTACCCGTCCCCAGTGAACAACTTGTATGAAAATGCTATCTTTATGAGTGTGTTTTCCTTTGGAAGAAGAAAAAAATAGTTGTTTCTTTGGGCATGTAAATTCGAACCTCTATCTATGGAATTCCCCTTTAAGTTACAACAGCATTTCTCACTGGAAAACAAACGTTGACTCCAGTTACATTTAAGTGTTTTCCACTTGACCATTTATCACCTACTGCAGTTTTCCCCTATTGTTCTCTGAGTTATGTCTCTTTTTTCTCGTTCTGCGATAATTATAAATACTAGGATCCTGTAAGGATGAGTTAGTTGGTGAGATGAGATGACTACGACCAGAGACGTCAGCCACTATGATACTTTCGCTAGCTCACATTTCAATGGCAAATATCATTTTATCTTTCCCCGCTGCTGCCTAAATGATAGGGAGCACGAAAGTATCATTGTGTCTTCCTTTCTGTCACTCTATAAGGGCTAACTACTACAAGCAACGTAAACACAGCACAACAAAATAAAAGGAGTGACCTCCCTTTTGTTTTGATCGCCCTTTTGAGAATTTGGGATGAACCGAAGAAATTGACGACTTCGATCTCCAACAATGGATTTTCAACCAATAAGGACTGGCAAACTCAAATCTCTTTGTAACAGCTTTGCGTTTTGAATTCTAATATCTTGTGGCGGATTGTGCCGTGGACTGAAATGTATTATAACAGATTCGCGCTGTCTTTCATGTGAGTTTTGGTATTCCTTTCTGAATATATAATTGAATTATTACGGACATATTTGTTATATTTGCTGTTTTCCTTTCGTCTAAACCGTAATAATGTATATAGATGAAGAGGGGAGGAGAGTTGAGCTCATGTGGCGCAAAGGAGCGAAGAGAGAAGATTAATCCCTGTTCACGGCGCAAACGGGAGTCCAGATGGCCCCTGCGCAAGGACAGTTCGAACACGGACAGATGTTGCAAAGAGTGACCGGTAGAGCGGAATTGGCGCGAGACTTGGGTGTCATTTCCGAGTCGGATGTTTCGGGGGTGTTCCGCGAAACGGTCAGCCAAGCGGCGTCCCATTTGCCCGATGTATAGAGAAGAGCAGAGAGAGCAGGAGATGCAGTAGATGATATTGGTAGAAGTGCAGGTGAAGGAGTCGGTGATGTGGCTGAGGAGAGTTGTGTTGGGGAGGTAAGGGCAAGTGCGGCGACGTGGGCTGGAGCAGGGGAACCAGCCGAGTTGGGAGGTTGGGTTATGGAAGAAGCTGTGGACCAAGAAGTCTCGTAGGTTGAGGGCTCGTTTGAAGGATGGGATGGATCAGTTAGGGAGGATGTGTCGGACTGGAGTCGTCAGAAGGCTCGGAGAATGGTGCATTGAAGAGGTAGTGTGGTGGAGTGTAGGTGAGAGGAAAAAGGAGGCGGGAGACGGCAGGGCGTGTTCGGGGGAAGAGAATAAATGCGTGGTCCATGGTGTGTGCGTATGTATATATATATATATATATATATATATATATATATATATATATATATATATATATATATATATATATACACACATATATAAATATATACCGGAGTAAGCACATGAAATGTGCAACAAGGTGGAAAAAAGAGTACTCAAATACCAGAGGTAGAGTAATATGCTTTATTTAAAAGCAGCAGAAAAATAACAAAAAACTGTTACTCTGAGTTTCACGTTCCCGTTCATCGGACAGTTTTGTTAGAAATGGAGAAAGAATAACAATGCAATCGAAAGTAATATAAAATTTAAAACACATGGATTCGTTTGATTAGTCGTTTCAAATAACGGTCATGGATTGGTCGTTTCAAATAACGGTCATGGATGAGTAATGCACAGACCAAATAAATTTAATATAGATTCATCCTATTAAAAAAA